>NW_004955440.1:10198788-10201288 GCF_000276665.1 Chinchilla lanigera
TACACAGATGGAAAAATAAATAAATAAAAATTTCCACTGCTTTTTACTTATCAAACTCCAGTTTGTAGCAGGGTCGCTGGATACTAAATAATACGTCTGTCAGTTTCTTAAGGAAAATCAGCTCAGTTTAGGTGTGGCTTCCACAAAAGCTATAGATCATTGATCATATGTTTGTGTGAAAGAAAGGCAGCTTTTAAATTCAAAGCAAAGACCAAAACAGTAGATGTTTTTGGATCAAAGTGCAACAGGCAAAGAGGTTGAAGAGAAAACCCACCAGCTCTAGGGTTAAAAAAAACTTAGCTTTTAACTTTTCCTTCTCTTGTCTATTTCCTGTGTGGCTGGGGACAACTCGGCTCAAAGTCTCCATCTTTTCACTTCTAAAATGAGGATAACATCCACTTCAAAGAATATTGGATATGCTAACGTACAGTAAATCTCTAATATGTAATGTGTCTTCGGTAAACATTTTTGCTCCTCTTATGTCAGGAAAGAAATTTTTAAAAAGCCCTACATGAACAGAGGAGAGATATTTGAGTTAGTACACAGATGTTTTCTCTCCTAATTCCACATTCCACACAACTGCAGTCTGACCCAAAAAACACAGACGCCAGCCAGAAGGGAGCCCACCCAAGAACCATAAAGATAGACGCCAAATTGAATTAGTTAACTCCTGATATAAATATAAAGACACAAGATTTTATGAATCAAATCCTTCAGTTCCCCTGAGACCACAGGTATAAAATAGCCCTTAACTTAGTTTTATAAAAATGTTTAAAGTACAGTAATCATAAAGAAAAATATGATAAACATGCATCAACCCACCCCACTGCAGAATGTTAGCACTTTGTCAAATTTGCTTCAGACTTTTTAAATAAAAGAAATGAAACTTTGCAGATAAATTTGAAGTCTCTTTTGTTCTCTGCCTGATTTCCATTCCCTTCATACCCCAGAAGTAACCACTATAATGAATACGGCATGGATAGCTCCACAAAGTCAATGCTTCAGACATTTACCACATAAGTTGCAAACATAAACAATACTTGTACTGATGTAGTGTAACATTTACATTTTTACACATGGATATTCTATGTATCATTCTGAAACATACTTTTTCTTATTTGCTTTTAAGATTTGGGCATGCTACTATATAGAGCCATAGTTCTGTTTTGTTTTGTTTTGTTTTTTTAATGCAATGCACTAATTAATTTTTTAAACAAGGGAATTCTATTTCAAAAAGGAAAACATTCCCACAATATTTTTACCAGACTCTTCAGGGTATCCAGTTACATTCCAAAATTCATTCTGTTCCCTGCCTCCTTGCAGGCTTACTCCTCTTTACCTGCAAATTTCTCAAAGACACCGTTATAATTCCTTCACTTACTCACTCAAATTATATGTGCTATGACCCTTACACAGGAAACATAGTGTTTTCGATGATGAGGACACAGAAAATATTAAATCAGACAAAATCTCTACCCTCAAGCAAGTGACATAATTTGCTAGGGGAGTTGCCCAACAAATAATCAAATAACTAAACAAGGGAAACTCAATTTGTGATAAGTTCTCTCAGAAAACAAAGAAAATCACCTCAGCAAGAAAAGTGATTATGATAAAAGTACATTAGAAAGGGTGGACAAAAATCACCTGACTAAACCAGATGTGGTGGCCCATGCTTATGATCCAAGCACTTGGGAGGCTGAGGCAGGACGATAGCCAGGTATTCAAAGCCAACTGAACAACAGAGCATGAGCCTGTCTCAAAATATGAAATAAAACAGAACCAAAGGTGGAGGGGAGATCTTTCTAAACAGCGTTCAGCTTAGAAATTTTAGGAACAAATATGAAGAAGAGAACATGAAAAAAAAAAAAAAAACAGTGATGAGCTCATCAGTGAGGGCACAGGCAAGCAGAACAGACTAGAAGAAGTCCTTCACTCTGTTTATGACCAGGAAAGGACAATGGTGTGAGATCATGAAACAGAGAGGGAGTGTCAAGCCACAGCCCAAAGAGGAAGGAAGGATCCCTGAAGGGGATTATAGGAACCTTCAGTTTTATTCCAATCGGCAACCTAGCACCCTTGTAATCAGGAGAGCTACATGATCTGGTTTAGATGTTTAACCGATCTTTTTAGCTTCTGAATATAGAACTGGACTGGACTATTTTAAAACTGAAAGTAGGGATAACAATAGAGACATAACCAGGCAAGTAATCATGATGTAGACCAGGGAGGAAGACATGGAGGTAGGTGTACCTGAAGAGATTAGACTCACATTTCAGTGAAGATCCTGAAGACACCCCGGGGACTGGATTTGGAGGATGAAGAAGGAGAAGGAATCAAATAGCTTTCCTGGGAGTTTTGTCTAACATAGGGGATATCTGGGCCATTTATTGAAATAGGAAGATTGTGAGAGAACATGGCTTAGTCAAGACAGAAATAAACACCTGTGTCTTAACCATATGAAGTGTGAGGGGACTGGGCATCCAGCACACATCCAAGGGAA
>NW_004955440.1:10206288-10210705 GCF_000276665.1 Chinchilla lanigera
TTCTCCAATAACTTAAGAAAAGTTGTTAGGAAAACTGAACACACCAACACAGACATAGAAGTAAAAACAAAAGAACACTGAAATCTTTATGCTTTCATTTTATGTAATGAAATCGTCACTTATAATCCTTTTCTTTTCAAAAGCTCAGTGCTACCTTGGGAAGGTCACAGCCTTTGCCAATGTCAATATTAAAAAGAACCACCATCCCCAAAACATTTACTCATATAAATGAAGTAGAAAGTATTTATTAAGCAAAACAAAAGGATAAACAATCAATGTAGAGTGTTGCTGACTACATGACTATTCTTTTATCACTAATACTACCTAAGGACCTGGTCCAGCTGCATGGAACTCTCACAGCTGCTGGCTCAATCGACCACTTAAGCACTCCAGCTGCAGAACCAGCACACAATTCTTGAGGGGAATTCACCCACCTTCTCCAGCTGCAGAATGCCTAATTGGGCATTCCAAGCTTTGCACTTGGCAGTTTGACTCTATCCAACACTGCTTATATAATAGCTGAGTTGTTGACAATGTCCTAGAAAAATATCTCTTGAGAAGGCTTGAAACAATCTCTGGGGACTGACTAACATATCCCAATATTTCCTGAATAATATTAGAAGAAGCATCTTTAACTGGATGGAATAGATTCTACTTAGCTGCCTGTTCCTATAAGTACAGGGGGACATCGATTTATAAATACCTTTGCAAAGTTTTATGAACTATGACTCGCTTATTATCACATATTAAGAAACATGACATACAAACACAATGACTCTTAAAGTAGACCAGTAGCACTCAATTTTCTTCTCACTTTTTTGTTATTGTGAGCACATACATGAAAAATCTATGAAATAGATTCTGAAGTTTATTTTAATTGTACATCCCTGTGAGTTGAAAATCATTGTAGAGTAACTGCCACCAAGGTAGAAATGTAAGTTCAACAGATCTGGTAAAAATTGGGATTCTTTTAGAGCTGAAAATTGCAGCTCTCGGAGTAAAGAAAAGTAAGATTAGGTGGTAAGATTATTTGAATAGGCATGTTCTTTCCAAAGTCGCAAGTGGAGACTGGCACCCAAAGTGATGGGATTCCGTGGAGTGAGGGGTGCCTTTAGGGGTAGAATTAACCCTGCACTCTCATAAGTGGAACTGGGGCTCTTATGAAAGAAGTGTCAGAGAGCTGCCTGGCCCTTTCACCCTGTGAGGACAAACTCTTATTTCACTGTTGATTTTTCATGTTGATGGCCACATGGACCCCCCTCATGAAGATACACTCATCGGTTATGATCAGAGACTTTCCAAGTTCTGGAATGGTGAGTAGTACCTTTCTACTATTTATTTATTACCCAGTCTTGAGTATTTTATTACAACAGCATAAATAGTGTAAGACAGTTCTGTGAACAAAAATTAGGCATGAAAAGAAGAGAAAATACAGTAATACAGAGCATGTACCATGTCTCATGTATTTTGCATGCAATATTTTATGGTGCATGTACAGCAAGCTTTAGATATAAATTGAGCCTCATTTTGTAGAAAAGGAAAGTTGAGGTCCATGGAGGAGAAAGAATTAAGGTGACAAGATCAGTAAGTATAGGATCAGAATTCTAAACCATGGCTGTGTCCTACACCCATTTGCTAACCGTATTAGAATTAAGAAGATAATGAAGAAATTGACATAAAAAATCATTACCATGTGAAATCCCATATAATCTGGCATATAATGCTGATTAAAGATATGATCATATCTCATAAAGTCCATCAAAGCGGGGCCAAGAAATGCCTGAGACACCACAGGAAGAAACTATATACTCCGCTTATCAGCGATAAATCCACTGGGTGCTTCCTAACTCGTCTCATTTCTCAGTGTCCTTAATTGCATCTCATAGAAGAAGTGTGAGCATCAAGATTCAAGAAAAACTCTTCTACTTCATATCAATAAGTTACAGAGTTATATTGTAAGAGACAACCTCTCTGTTCTCAAATCACCATTCACTGAAACTGGTTCGCTCCCTGTAAGGATTTTATGGCACTTTTTCAGCTCTGTGGATCTAACTATGAAGACTCTTACATGCCTATCCCTTAGGACACGGGTGAAGAGTCACGCTGATTAATAAAAGGACAGTGGTCATGCTCCGTGCACTGAGGATGGCAGGGTCACTGGGTCTGGCTCAGTTTGCCAGGTGGCTCAGCCTGGCTCCCACTGCATGGACTTCTCCACCCCTCCAGCTTGCATACAACTGTCTTGCACTCTTGAGGCCTTTCTCCAGGGTGTGGGTAGCCCAAGCCTGCCGTCAGCTCAAATGCAAATGATGGCAAGTTAATTGCACTATTTTTGTAAACAAAAAGGGCATTGATTTTCTTAATATCATTTTCTATTTCCAATATGAACATCTCAGTAGTCTTTAATCAAGTCATAATTTCTGAGTTCATTCTGGTCTCTTGGGCCTCAGAACTACGCTTCAGGGCAGAAAAGCAAATGTCTTAGATAATATGCTAGAGGACACGGGCAGCCGCAATAGCATCCAGTGCCGTGGGCTCCTCTGGCTCCTCTATTCCCTCCCTTCCTACCTCCTCCTCTTCCCTGAAGAGTGGGTTAGTGGCTTGCGTAACCTTCTGTTTCCCAATTTCCCTAACAATATTTTATCAGGAGCTTGATACTCATTTTACTAATTGCTAATTAACCAAGACCAATCCCTTAAGAAACTTTGACGATGTAAGTAAAAAAAAAAACAGAAAGCTCTCAATTCCTCTTCTTGTATGACGTGTGGGACAAATCCCTTCCTTCAATGTTGAACTGAAGGTTATACATAAGAAATGTATATAACTCAGATGTCATGATGGCTCTTAAGTACTAAGGGAACAATTAAGATTCTCTATTAAAAGTCCATGGCCTGCTGAAAATTTCAGAACCTCTCCCTGGCATACAAAAGTGCTAGCAATAGCTGAATTAAAGGTTACATACCACCTAACCACAAGCTTTCAACAAATTATTGCAGGAATAAAGAACCACCAGTTAGGATATAAAACCTAAATAAATAAAGCAGATTCTTTGCTTAGTTAAGTTTCTCCAGCAAGTGAGTCAATGACTATTATAAAAATGCTACTATTTTCTAGTTTTGGGGGTGGGGTGAGTTTAACCAATAGGCTCCAAATATTGAATTCACTGTAAAACTCTGTTATTGGTAACATACATGGTGTTCACCTGTTAAAAAATAAAAATTGAACTAAATTAAAATAAATTAACCCTCTTTATAATAAATGAAACATTTTTGGGTAGATCATGGTTGATCTAGGAATTGTATCAGCTCAGCCCATGGAGCCTGATGCTGTTATTAAAGGGAGAAATTTGGTTAAATGAGATGGCAGGACAGGGCGGGGGAAAGGGTAGGGTGGGGGAATGTATGGGGAACACACATTTCTTGAAGGATATAACTGCAGGTATGTTATATTTATCACCTGAACATATGCCCTCAAAAAAGCTATCGAATATGTGTGATTATTTTTTCTATTATTATTTACATAGTGAAGATAGTAACGTGAAGATATCCACTGTGTTCAAAATTATTTCATTATGTAAATTCCAGAAGGCCTTTCTATGAGATGGCATGGAACCAAGACAATGATTTGGCAAAAGCCTAAGGTGTTTTACAAGATGAATGTATAAAAATTTTTTCTTCCCATTCAGTGTGACAAAGTTTAAAGCTCTCATACGTAGCAATCAGTAGCAATAAGTAGCAAGAATATTGCCCATATCCAACAGTTTCACAATTCACACAAAAGAATGACTGAGTCTGGTAGATATTCATAACCTTGTAAGGAAAAATTGGAAAAGCAGGTATCTGGATCTCCATTGTGCCAAAAGCAAGGACCCAGACAACAATGTGTACGTCTTCAAAAGAGAAAAGACACAAAACAGCTACAGCATCTTCTCACCAAGCCCAAAACATTGAGCTCAAACAAATTATTGGACATGTAGTCTACCTACCAGTTTAAAACATAGAAAGCTAGAAACAACACCAAAATGAAAGACATCTTGTTTTCAAGAAGTCTTCAGTATAATTTAAATTTGTCATCAAAACATACCCAGGGTTTTTTTCTTTACTGTTGGGATGTATGCAAGGGATATAGGCAAGGGATGTTTCTTCTGTGGAAGCATAAGGAAATGAGCCTATGAGTCAGATAAACCAGCTTCAGCTTGTTACAATGGCCAAACTTTGAAATACTTCAACAACTGAATTATGTGTTAAGTTAAATCAAGATCATTTGCAGGGAAAAAAATAGAATAGCAAAGGCTTCGGTTGCTTTACATTAATGACCTGCTATCTAAGCAGCACCTGGGAGGGGATACAAAGAGAAAGAGAGAGGAGAAAGAGAGAGAGAGAGAGAGAGAGAGAGAGAGAGAGAGAGAGAGAGAGAG
>NW_004955440.1:10210889-10267494 GCF_000276665.1 Chinchilla lanigera
GAGAAGGGAGTTACCATTTCTATGACCATGGACTCTAGCAAACAAACACCAGAACTTGCATGCCAGGAAGAAGCAGGAAGAAGAGATGATGAACTCCAGCTCAGAATCATATTGAATCAGGTTCAATTCAGGACATAAAATGAAATGAAAAGCCCAAACTAATTAGATTGTAATGAGCAGTTCATATGCCTTATGTCGTTTTATCACATGTAGTAGGTGCTGTATCCCTACAGTGAATGACTTCAAGCAAGTCATCAGCTTGAACTGTGTTCAAGAATGCTAATCAGCAGGAAAAGGGTCTTTTTATGACATGCTTGAAGAAAACAAGATTGATTGTAGCTTCTTGATCATAGCAGTGCCAGTGGAATGGCTTTATCTCTATTAAACTTCACTTGCATTTCTGGAAAGCGTGGAGTGTCCTAATGAGACAGGCAGAAGTAAAGGAGTTCATTAGTATGGAATTGCCAAAGTTGAAATGTCATGTAACTAGTTGGGAGCTGATAGTCTGAAGAATACTCAGAGTGTGGGTCTGAAACTCAAATGTGTGCAACAGGTATCACTTGAGTTTCCTTGGCCACATTACTGTTCAGTAAATTTCCAGTTCTGAGACTCAGAGGGATTGTAACTGCACCATTAAATATCTCATAGCAAAGCAAAGGAAAATCCACAATTTTCATTAGGGCTCAAAGTGATTTTCATTGTATCATGGCCTCAAGGGAATAAAGTTAAACTAAATATAGAAAAACACAGACAAACAAAAGCAATTCTATTTTGTGTGCACAAGCCATTTACCTAGCTTAGGTTGCTTTTCGTGTCTGAGAAGCTCTTTTCCCAGGCACCTCTGCCAATGGATTTTGGTGGGCTTTGTTAAAGGGAGGTACCTGCAGAATACTGCAAGGAGAAAAACAAAGATGAGGCAGGCTGTTTTCTGCTCTACATCTCCTTTGATCGGCACCCATGGCAATGTCTCCATCTCCTCTGATTTTGACTGTCCTGGAGAAACTTCTACCCCCGTGGTCACAGCTACAGCCCCAAAGTTTCTACCAGGGTTTTAGCACTTCAGCAGTGGTTCTCATGTCTGAGCTGTGAGAAGGATCCTTCCTGCTGTTTTCCTGTAGATGTGAAACAGCTTCCTAGGGTCTCTAATTGCTGGGTTCCCTCATCTGATTAACCTTTCTATCATCTATGTATCCATGTCCCTGTATTAAATTGCCTCTGTTTGAAAAACCTAGCATGAATTCATGAACGATAGGACAATCATAGTTAGAAACTGCCTTCTCAGAAGTAATAGTCCCCTTTGAGAGTTTCTTCATAAGAAAGTGATGAAAGGAAGAAGAAAGAGGAAAGAAAAGAATACCTAAAAGAAAAACCTTTATGAAACATTCCCAATACAGCAATTCTCTCACAATGGAGCTCTCCATGAGCCTGCTGTTTTAGATGGTGACAATTAGGATTCCTTGATTATTTGAACATTATAACCTGCTGCAGATATTCTACCTGTGTCTTAACTGACTGCTAACTTTGTTTCTTATATTTATATTCAGTATCATTCATTCATATTCTGGATGCAACACAAAGTAAATCTCATTAGCAGAGTCTTTGTAAAATAAAATAATTGCAGAATAAATTTTAAAAGAGAAGTAAGACGGGCCTACATTTCATGAGTTGTGAGATACATTTTGGTTAGGAAAAAAAAACATGATCCCTCTTGTTATTTTTTCCATCCCATCTCTTATTAGAAAACTGGAACCAACTAGAGAAATCTTATTTGTAATTTAAAAAGAAAAGAACTGGGTAAATATTTAGCCTATCCTTAATTACCCTTTCTAATACTGAATATTTACATTTGCACATAGTTGGAATTTTCTCAGTGATTTGGCAAGTATAAATTATCCTTGCCCTCAAGACTCTGGGTTCCACAAGCAGCACATCAACAATTTGTGTTAAAAGGCTATAGTTCTGTTATTAACAATTAATACTGGTTTTAAGCATGAATATTCTAACTTGTTGTTACTGTAGTTATTTTACATTTATATTTAAAATAGGAATGCAAAAAGTCCTTTATTCCTTGCTGGCATCAACATTTTCACAGTCTCAAAGCCTATTTTAAAAATTATCTCAAAAAATTTATTTACTACATCAGAAGCACCCAGCAGAGGACCATAACGGCATATTATCTGTGATTTCTAAGCAGTGAAGGTACATGTACCTCAATTTTGACATCAAGGATTGGTCAGCCAACATGGCTAACAGTGATGAATCATTGGATTTTGTCTTAATACCAAGGCTGCTAAGCACAACAATTAGTGCTTTCCAGCTTAATTTTTGCTCATTGCCTCACCCGTTCTCTTTTTTAAATTAAATTCATTTTACTTTATACATAACAACACAAAAATGTACATTTTAAAGATGCAAGATGTGGTGTTTCGATACATGTATAAGCTATCTAATGTTTACATCAGGTTAAATATATTCCCATTCTCAAACTTTTATTGTTTGTTATAGTGAAACATTCAAAATCCTTTCTTCTGGCTTTTTGAAATATGCAGTACATAATTGTTCTCTATAATCACCCTATTGTGCAATAAATATCTGCCTTAGTTACTTTTCTTGCTGCTGAGACGGAATACCCAACACCCACACGTTAAAAGAGGAAAGGTTTGCAGAGCTTTTAGTTCATAGTAGGCTGATTCCAAGGGAAGGCAGCATGATAGGGGGTATCACAGAGGCAAAACGGCTCATGGCATTGGAAGCAGAAAGTAACAAAGCAGCAAGCAGCAAGCAGCAGCAGCAGCAGCAGCAGCAGCCTTCTTTCAGTCTCTGTAGCCTCCATCCAGGCTCAAGCCCACTGATTGGCACCACCTGCACTCAGGGTGGAGCCTTCCATTGCCCACACCCAAAACAAGGCTAAACTAATTTAGCAATCACACACCCTTAATCCCAGAATCGCACAGCCTAAATCCAGCCACCTCAAAAAGCCCCACCTGTGAACACATGAGGCTTTGGGAGAACATCTACATGCAAGGCATAACACTGTCACACCGGAACTTCTTACATCTAACTAGCAGTAACTGAGACCTGTCAATCAACCTTTCCCTCTCATCATCTCTCTTTGTATTAAATATACCCAGAAAACATTTTGAATTTATTCAAACAATGCCTTAAAAAACCAATGTGAGGTGATAGACCTGACCCATAGGATTTTTCCCTGTGTTTAGAGATACTCAAGAAAGATTAGAACCACATTTAATACAAACCTCATCCTCAAAAAGCTGAGGAATCCTACTATTACTCCTTACACATTCTAACTAAAAAAGAGTTCATGTTTTAGTTTGATAAGTTTATGATTTTGAAATGCTGTGGACTGGAAAAATTAAACAACAAAGATTTACTTGATCATAGGATAGAAACTGAAGATCGAGGTGTCAGCAGCAAGCCTCTGTACATGGTTTACACACAGTCATCTTCTCCCCATCCTTGTGTGGCCAGCCCTGAACTTGTGCTGTCTATTTGACCTTCTTTTTATCAGGATGCCAATTAGAATAAACTAGATGCATGCTAATGACTCGTTACCTAATTGCAGCACATGCTAAGGACTCCTTACCGCCTTTACCTCTTTAAACACTATCTCCCAATACAGATTCTCGGATGCTGGGTGTGAGGGCTCCAACATATGGATTTTAAGGAGCAACAAGTCATCCCATAACAATGTGAAAAGCTCATGTTACATTATGATTTAGATGACAGCTATGTTCTCCTTATTAACTTTTAAGTACATTTGCTTTGAAATGGGTGGCTATGAATTAAAGAGAACAAAATTTCATTTTTGAAAGGGCAGACACCAGCAAACAACACAAGATGGTATTTTGTGTCTTTCTATTGCCTTTGAAGCCACATTACAAATGAAACCAGAGCACAAAATACTCTTAAGTTAACTTTAGACCTCGCTGTCCTAAGCAAATTGTCTTCATTACCATTAAAGCCTATCAGACATGTCCCATATTATTGTGCACTTATTGAGCACCAATGGGATGCTACATCCAATGATACTACTAAAATTTGGTAAAGTAGTGCTCAAAAACAATACTTCAGCCCCAAGCTGCTAGAAATTACATTTATGATTCAATAAATGGGTTTTTTAAACCATTGCCCAAACTGAGCCTCAGCATGACCTGGGTAAACTAATCTTTCTAGGGGTCCTATTTTTGGATGCCATAAATCTAAGCTTCTGGCTATTTCTAGTCATTAAACATCCCATGGAACTTTTCCTAACATTAAGGGTTTTTAATCCTCAGCTTCTGGCTGAATTCCAGTTGGAATAATTATGTTCTGCTTACTGTACCTAAGTTCTCATGTGAAAGTATGAAAAATTCTTTTATTGTATCATCTCCACAATTAAGCTGTAATCCATAGAATATGCCATGTAGTTTTTAGCATTGTAGAATGCAAGTTTATATAATTCTGTACGTTTCATCCCTAGTCAAACTTAATTCAACCATTACTTTTCTTCAGTGTCTCCAAAATAATTTGTGACCTAAAGTGCAGCTGATCAGTGCTAAGTGTTATGTCATCTTAAATCTACGTGAAGTAGAACCCAGGAGGTCACCCCTAAGATTCTCTTTTCTAACAGCAGGAAAATAGAACCCCTCTGCCTGAATTTCATTACATACTGCTCACATGGTTGTTTGGGAATTTGGTTTCAACTCAGAAACCCACAAAATGTTATAGGCAACTTGAATTCATTAGGTTCTTTTGATTATATGGGAAGTTACAAAGAATAAAAGTCTGGTCCTCCAATACACCATACCCACATGAGTGAAGTTTCCAGTTTATAGTTATATGGGAAAAAGAATATCAATTGTTCAAAGGTCTGGTCACCTAACATTCAGAAGATAAACAAAATGATCTCACTGAAGAGTTACTAAAACCTAAACGGCCTTTAAATGGGCCAAAAGTAACAGCCGCTCTTGCCAGAGAAGGGGTCTGGCACACATCTAGTCTCCAGGTCAAGAGCTGGAATAGAGAACAAGAAACACTGGCACCAGATGAGGGCAAGACTAGAGGGCACAGCGATGGAGAGCGCTGGTGTTTTGCAGTTGCAACTTCGCAGATGAAAAGGACTCAACTTGCTCCCACAAAACATCCATGGAGGTGCGGTGAATTCGGGTAAATGGACTGTTGTTCTCATTACTGCTCAAGTCCCCTAATGTGTTTTGGTCACTAAAGATCAGATAAATAACCCTTTTCAGCTGTAGTATGGAAAATGTCCTTTGCAAAACACCTAGCCTTACTCTCTGATGCAGATTCCATTTCAACTGACTTCAGGAGTTTCAGGTGGCCAGCCAGCTGTCCCAAGGGACTCCTACATCCTCATGGTCCAACATGGACCCAGCGGCCAAACCAAAAAGAGACAAAATGTAAGGATGTCTCTTTATAATCCCTTTAACATTTACATCACGAATGCAGAATTTATGAGCCCAAATTACATTCCTCCACCACATCTAGAGCTTGGTCCTCTTGTTCTATATACAGTGACAACAGAGAATAGCTATTCTGCAACTTCAAAATTCAGTTTATTTACAAATTTACTTTTATCCTATTTAATTTCATTTTATTAAAATCAAAGTAACTTTTTACATGACTAAACAGGCTCTGAAGGAAACAGACCTTCAAATATTAGACAGACTTCTTTTTGGTCAATAGAACAATTAAAGCGTGTCTCATCAAATTTAGAAGTGAGAGAGATTTGGTCTGAACTAAGATAGCTTAGGAAAATAGAGGTACAATGCTTTAAAGGAGTAGAGCATGCTTGATACTTTGTTATACTTTTGATTCCAAAAATTTCCACCCTTTCTAGAGAAAATATAAAAAACTATGAAAATGTATTTGGTGAAAGTCTAAGAGTTGTATTCTCATTTAAGCTGTTTCCACTTTTTTCTTTCTTCAAATTTTGAAGCTCTGTCTTTAAAACTGCTACATACCCAGAAGGGTTGGCAGAATTGGGACTGGAATAAAATAGGATAAGATTTGTAAAATCATCTTCATATATTTGAATAAGGTATGCTTCCCCCGCTCAAACTTACTGTGTGTAATGGCTCTTATAGCAGTTGTTAACACCACAGTGTGAATAAGAGGCAATGTGCTATCTCTCTGAGTAATATTTGCATTTTGGATCTCATTTCTAATTGTGGAATGAAATAATCTGTTCCAGATAAAAGAATTTTAAGTTTAAGCCCAGAAATTATTTTTGAGCTCTACTTGATCACCTTTTTTTTGGTAGCTTAAAGGGAAGACACACAGAAAGTAGTTTTTCTTGAGAGAATACTCTCTTCCTGCCAATTTTGCTGTATAAAACTACATTGTTTTACATTATGTATGTTAATCAATGCACTTGGAGACTGTAGAAAGCTGGAAGGACTTTAAAGTTTATCTAATCCAATACCCTCATCCAGAGTTTTTGAAATAATAAATCTACAGCTGTCTTTAAATTAATCTTTGATACAAAAACCTCACTGTTGCATTACGGTCTTTCCCATACAAATCTCCAAAGGTGTCATGATTAGTGCCTGTCTCTTGTGTTTGTGTGTGTGTGTGTGTGTGTGTGTGTGTGTTTACACCTAGACATGCCCTTCTAAAGAAGCTCAGAGATACAGTTCTTGATGTGAGGCTGTAGAGTCACACATTATGAGTTATGTGCTGTAAGTTGGTTTCTTAAATACATTTCATTTAAGCAATTCATCATTTAGAGGCAAATCTTATAGACCAGCAGTAAAGATGTATATAACAGCAGGCTAGGGTTGTGACCATGTATATAACTATATATGTAACTGTGTATAAATATGGCCCATGAAAGAAAGAAGCTGACAGGGTCACACAAGGAAAAGCTGTGAATCTGAGTTTTATTAGACCAATGTTCCAACCAAGGAGCTATCCAGTCACAAATAGATACAAATAGACACAAACCTATCTTAATGAAGTTGCTTAACTGTCATTGTCACTTTTCAGCAGATGAACACATTATCAAGTTTCCAAGCAATTTTTCAAACCTTTAAAATGTGCTAGATTTCTCTTTTTCTGTTACTAAACCTTGTGTTGAGTTGCTCACTGTTGATGTAAATCAAAGGGCCCAAGGAATGGAACAGAACTTATTCTTATTAATAACAGACATCATGTAGACCCTGGCATGATCTACAAGGCTTAACATTCCAAAGCAAGAGATCGCAAGTTACCCATGACATGATGCAATTTGAATTTTAAGAAGTGTATTTTATCTCAACTCATGTTGTCATGTGGAGTCATGATGCCACCAAATGTAGTACAATCATAAAATGTGCCACATCCTCCTGCCCAAATTGTTGTGTACATTTTACTAGGCTCTTGCATCCTATAATAAAAGCAAAGAGGAAATCCAAGTATCTACATATCATTTTTTCTAAGTAGAAATAGACTTAGCAGGTTTTCAAGAAGAGACCACAATTGCACAATTCTATAACAAAGGAAATATTATTTAGGATTTAGAATGAAGGGATCCAGAAAATAAAATACTAACTATATGTAAATGTCTCCATCTTAGTTTAACATTTATCTAAAGCATTTGTAAAATATGCATTTTAGGTAAGAATATATCTTCAGGAAGTATGGGCAGGGTCATCCTCAACTCTTAATTACAAACACTGATGTGCAGATAGTGTTGTTGTTTTCAATTATGATTAGACAATAAGTTGTCTGTTGTTTTCCTCCTTTTATTTTTAAAGTTTAAAAAAAGAGATTAGACAGTGATTAACTCAGTCCGTCCTCAGTTAAACTGGAAGAAAGTGATGAGGTACACAGGTATCAAAAGATGAACCAAGACAACTCGACAGCTCTTGGTATCTCTTGAATTCATTTCTATCAGAGTAGTTTCATTATTTATAATTATTTGATAGAGCAGTCATCGCCAATCCAAAAAAATTTTAGGAAGAAACAGATCACCTTTTAGCCAAGACAACTAAAATCTACCCACTATTTAAACTATGTTGGTTAATTTGTTTTCTGTGTTCAGTTTTTGCTGAAATTGCCCTGTTCACAGTTCCCTGAGAGAGAAATAACACTAGAATTTTCTGTCCATAAGGATATTCACTGATTAAACCTGCCAAAAAGACAGTTGGCCAGGAATGTTCTTTCTGAGAGACACTCAGATGGTCGTCATTATAGCCCTGATGGGCCATGTCAGGATCAGTGACCATTCAGGGTCATGCCCAGAAGAGCTAAGCTAAGAAATCTTCTCAGGTCTACTTTAAATGGACATTTTCATGAATAAAAATGACTTTATAGGAAGACATACTCCTTGACTTCCAGTGTTCAAGCCTAAAAATCTCCAAATAAAAACTTCCAAAATTAAAAATGTGATAGAAGTTCTTTTATGTCAAAAGATAAATATAGATTTTGAAATTCAAGGGTAAATTCAAACTAAAAATCTAAACCAAATTCATTGAATAATTGCTTTAAAGAAATATATGAACAGATACAGCCTGCTGAAGGCAGGGGCTATACTCCAGCAATAGCAATAACACCCAAAGGAATTGACACCTAATTTTGTGCAACTTTATGAAAGAGCTCTGTAAGAGTTTGTGTAAACACTATCTGCTGGTACACTTCATCCTGAACTGTAATTTACTGGGCAACTAAAACTTGGCCAGGATCACAGTAAAGAGAATCTAAAGTACAAATACGAGTGGCCCCTCTGGCTAAATGGGAAATAGTTGTGATGCCATTAAAATGATGTGCATGTGATTTTGGTAAACATCAGCACAAGGCATTTGTTAATGTGCCAAATTCTCCAAAACTTTGATGCATGGAAAATGTTTAAGGATAGAAATAGAAAACTATGCTATAAACTAAAAGCAGCCTTGCAAGTAATTACATGCTCACTTCTCTGGGTGATAAATTACCCTTGCTCATGCCTCTCCTACTGTTTCTATGACTTATGTGAAGATTATAGGTAATCTTTTTCTTTCCATTGATACTAGTAATGTTGCATCAAGGCCATGGGTGTCAGTTCTGAATAGAACAATTTTAAGTATGATCTAGAGGCAAAACAGGTGCTGAGGAAATGTCCCAGCTAAAATACTAGATTGAAAAATAGGAGTGGGAGGTGAGTGGGAGGCGGGGAAGAGAATCACTGAAACAAGTTCATGCCACTGGTAGGCAGTTGTAAAAAACAAAAGTTAAATGTGATCAGGGAGATGGGTCTACCACAAATGGGGAGGGGACTGGAGATAAAGGAAGGTGGTGAAAGAGGGAGGAGGAGGGGACTTAAAAGAAGAATTAAAATGTGTCACATACATGTGCCAAATGCCACAGTGAAAGAAGTCATTATATATCACAAATGTACTAATAAATAAATTAAAATAAAATTACAAAAGAAAAGGGGGCCAAGGTGGTAATAAAGAAAATAGAAAAAAGACAAAGCATCACGCATGGTAAAGGCAGAGAACAGCATTTTGAGGATCTATAGATCCGTTCCTCTGCCCAGTAGGCTAGGACCTCCACTGCAGGAATCTATGGCCTCCCATTGGTAATTGCTATGCAGGGAAAATGTCATAAGGCTCTCCATATTAAATGTATTGTGATTTTTTTACAATGAAATTTACTGTAGCTAATTTTTACACTTAAAAAGTCTCAAACCAAAGAAAATAAATTTAAATGTGGTCAAAGTTACAACTGACAAAGAGAAGACACGGGCTCCTGTGGGAAGTTAAGTGCTGGTCGATCAGCCTGGACCCACAAGGACAAAGTCTGGCAGGAGACAAAAGACAGTGGTATTTTTTCTTAAGTTAGTAGGCATAGGGGAAAAGTTACAGATCTTTGACCAGAGCCAGACATGGGGGCACATGTCTATAGTTCCAGAACTCTGGGAGGCTGAAACAGGAGGATCACAAGTTTGAGTCCCCTGGACAACCGAGCAAAACCTTGTCTCCAAATTTTAAAAGGAGGGGCAAGATGTGTAGCTTGCCATGAAGGTCTTGAGCCTAGTCTCCAGAATGCCCCTCCCCTGCAAAATTTTTAAACAGGTCAATGGCAGAAGAATACAACAGATATCCATGTAGCAGCCAGATATCATAAAGTAATCTTCTCTTAGTCAACATACCAGTGGTGACATTGGTCCATCGGTGACACAAAAAAAATGATCCAAGGCAAGTCAGGAGAGCCAAGAGTCAAGAGAGACAATGGGAATGAAGGTGGTTTTCATATAAGAGATTATAAAGCCTTTAGCCAGAGCAACAATGATTAGAATAAAAAGAGGAAAAGCTAAGAAAAAAATTGACAATAAGATGCGAAGACGGGGTTTGGAAACTAGTTAGATATAGGAAGCAGCAAAGTGAAAGAAATCAATTGTGAACAAAACAGTTTAACCTTAATCAAGAGAATAGTACTCCTCTTTATAATATTAAGGGAGAAAGCAAGACATGCTCAGATATTTTGTAGTCTTGAAAATGATGGACTGCTTTTGGATGAATTATTATGTATTTATCTTTAGGATATTTATATAAAAAGGTTTCAGAGTAGAGAGTTATAAAAATGTGTGTTAGCTCTAGATGCAGTTACAGAAATAAATGGGAATTCCAAATGAGAACTAGTGAAATAGAAAGAAGGAAGATATCAAGAAGGACTGGCCAAAAAGTCAGAACACCATCAGCAATATAGGAGGAAAATTCATATTGGGTTACATTAGAGGCAATAAAGAAGAGAAGATGGAGATGAAGTTTGTGAGTAAACAGGAAGTGATGCTACAGAGACTCTGAAAACCAAATAGCTCATGAGAGACACAGATACAGTCCAATAATCACACACCTCCTAAAAGAAGCTAGAAGCTGGAATCTGACCTCTCTCTTGCATGAAGATCTATTGCTGGTGCTGGGAGGAAATGCAGCAGTGGAATACTGGAATGCTGCCATGGGCAGGAAGTGCTCCTCAGAGCTGTGTTATACCAGAAAACTGAAAGAAACAAGAACTAGTGATGTAGAGAGATCCATACAGGCAAAGATATTGGGAGCAGATGCCGGAGCTATCTATCTACCAGGGCTTGAGATAATCCCAATCGCGAGGCTGTGGGACTCTACAGACCAGTGGACAATGGTAGCAACAAGATAGAGTTCAATAAAAAAAAAAAAAAAAAAAAAAAAAAAAACAAGATAGAGTTCAAATATGAAAGGGCATGGGATTCTAGGCAGATTCCAACACATAAATTCAAGTACAGAAAAGAAAATAAGGAGGCAGAAATAGGGCAATTATTAAAAGTTGGAATAAACTCAAGGTTAAAAGAAGCAACAAATATGACTAACTGCTTAGCTTGAAGTATAGGACTAGAGATTCCAAAATCTCTACTTGGGGTTAGGATGGTTTCTGGAATCTGGGACAAGTGTAAAACTTCAGGAGCTTCTAGTGGCAACTGCTGTGAAGACTGTTGGGGTGGAAGCAGCTGAATCCGACGATGATAATGTATGGGGATGTGGAAAGAATTAAGATGCCTTATGTACGTGTACCAAACCCCCACGATGAATGCAATCAGCAAGTATGCAAAAGTGTATAATAAAAAAGAGGCAGAGAGAAATGCCCAGCAGAGCTTTTAGAAAGAGCAGCTTCCACCAAGATATGTGGGATCCGGCGTAAAAGCCAAAAGCACAACATAAAAGAATGAATGAGTGAAAACAATGCAGTGACTGCAAATAACTAACTCTGATGGAGTTTCACCACTGGGATGAAGGAGGGAAGTTAGAGAAAAAAACAGCCAATTCCAGAGAGTTCTGCTCTCTTTGCAGTTGTTAGTAATGGAAATAAAAGCATCCCTAAATGGAAAGAGCCAATGGGAAGAGCAGTCATTCATGAGGCTGTTGGACCTAAAGGGGAAAGGATGGAAAAATAAGGGGATGTGCAAATGGTGCCTTGGCCAAGCAGTAATCGAGGTTGCAACCTCTCTAAGGGGCTCAGGGCAGTGAGAGTCCCGGACAAAGGGTCTGAAGTCCTGCAGTTTAGTCCTTTTTGCCCGTGCGAGGTATTGTTTCTCTGGGCTCCATGCCTCAGGAGAAAGGGAAATGGCCTAGATTGTTCCAGCTTAGAACTGATCAGGAACATGTAACATATAGACATGTGGAAGGGGAGAAGAATCCTCAGGAAAACAAGACTTAGGCCACTTCAGCATCCTCAGTAAGTCAGGAAGCAACTGACCCAGAGATGGTGATGAGAAGTTAAGTAGGTACTGGGACCCAATGAGAATGAGCTAAGGGGCTGCTCAAAGAGGGACGCCATGGGAGACTGCCAGGCACAGTGCCTGAAATTTCTACCAGTTCTCAATTAGCCACTTACACATTAAGAGACCTTAGAGAAACTACTTTATCGCCCTAAACCTCTTTCCTCACCTGTGAGATGGGAGTAATGCTTCCCTGTGATTTTGGTAAATAAAGGACAAGTGAAGAATATGTGTAACTCTTAGTATGTTGCCAGGACTAAACAAGCTCATTATACTTGAAACAAATAAGAAGAAGACACAGCTGAGAAAAAGGAGGAGCAATCCATAGTGATTTCCCACCACTAGAATTTCATAACTTTTCCTTATATTGCCATTGTCTTGAAGGGAGAATGGATTAAAGCAGTTCGTGACAAGGATGCATAGTGTGAGGAAGAAGAGAAAATTAAAATGTTCCTGGTGGGCAGTTAGGAGCCTGTATGCAGGAGTGAGCAGAGAGAGAAAATAAAGAACAGGCCGCCTCAGGGACCAGAGGAAGGAAAATGACAATTTAAAAGCCCAAGACTCAGTGAGTGGGAGTCTCTGTTTCGCAGGGATAGGGATTGTTCGGGGGGATTAGAAGATGTATACACGAATTTCAAAGTGGAGGCAACTTGTCAGAAAATAGCGTAATCGGCTGGGGATATAGCTCAGTGGCATAAGCGCCTGCCTGGCAAGCACAAGGTCCTGAGTTTGATCCCCGGTACAACAACAATAGCAACAAAAAGAAACTAGCGTAATTATTTTTCTCTTACTGTTCTATTTTGTGCAAAATTACAGTTCATTCCTCCCCCATTAACTTCCTATATGTTAAAATTTGTTTTAGAATCTTCTTTAGAAAAGCACATTTGACGATCCAAGGTGGAAAAATTAACATAAGATGGAAACTTCAAAGTATAGCATGAAAGAATATCTGGGTTTTTTGAGCAAAGTGAGGATGGAGAAACTTAGCATGAAAGTCTAAAAATGTAATTGTAGCTTGGTAGCACGACTGAATATGTATACTGTGGTCTCTTTGACAGTTGTATTCATCCCTTTACAAAGCCTTCAGAAGTTCCATCACAGAAGCATGGATGCTGTTTTGATCTATTTATTACTCTTAAGTGTTCAGAGAACTGTCCCTATTTTCTAATTAACACTTTTAAAGATAAAAAGCCATGTATTAAATCAATCTGAATGATGGTTGTTTGTGAATCCCACAAGATAAGGCAATTTGCATGTTCACTTTGTACTTACAAACTAAATCTGCACATCTCCAAGCAGCCCCCTATGATGTAAACCTTTTGTGAGTATTTGTAACTTGAAAGAAAGTTTGGCCTACCACAGAAGCAGAGCCAATTATCTAAAGGGCTTCGTTACCAAATATGATTAAGATACAAAGATACTGGGCTGTTATTTTATATGATTTGCTGCGGAATTTAAGGCAACAGCTCTTAAAACATCCAGGATTATAGACTATTACCTTTTAATAGGGGACTAATACAACTCATTTCCCCCACCAGTTCACTGCTTTCAAAAGTAACCCTTTTGACACTCACTCGGGGTAAAGTCCCTTTGATACGAATTAAATTGCTTGCTGGTGAAATACACCTTTCAGCGACCTGTTTGAGTTTCAGCTGATGCTGTAGCCCTCTCCGTGATGTGAGTTCCAGCATTGGTGCTAAATCACAGTGGTGATTTATTATTGGATTTTCAGTCCTGATGAGTCAGCACTGTAAGATGTTTACCAAATTAGACTTTAAAGAACAATGGCATTTCTCCATTCAATAGAAACCTTTGTTGCCAATGCAGGCTATTCTTTCCACACGGTTACGGTGTGGTGTGTTCACACTTGGGGCTCGCATCACATAGGGTTTCTTTGCTTTTGCAGGGTCTGTCTTCATTAGACTTTACGTGCTCCATCAACTTTGAAAGCGTTGTGCAAAAGCACCAGTCTCCCTCATGTGAGAATGGTTCCTTTATCTCTTCTAAACGGTTCAACCTGTGCTTTCCTTTGCCAAATAAGTCAAGAAATGAGAAGTATCACATTGAGTAGTGAAAATGGTATCCAATTTTTCTTCTTTTATTTGAAAGAAAGTAAAAAGGCCATGCTAATATCTGCTGATCTCTTGTGAAAGGTCTCTGTAAAGGTAAGACCTGGAGAGCACTTTTGGGACAGTGGGTGAGATGTTGAAAATGTGACAGAGACTTTTGTTGGGGAAAAGCAGAGGGACTTTTCCATTATTCAGTCAGTGTTTATTGCGCTTCACTCCTAAAAGATGCTGATACACAGTTATTCACGCTTCCAGCAGAAGGGTAAACATGAAATCCTTGTCTTCATGAAGCTTACATTCTAGAAAAGAATATGACCACAAAACAAACTCAATGAATATGTAAAGTCATGTTAAATTAAAATTTCTGGAAGTGCTAGATATCTCCACTAAAATTAAAGTACTTTAAACTTTAGCAAAAGCAAGCAAAGTAGGGCCTGCTTATTCCAAGATCAATTTTGAGCTCATTTGAATACAAGCTTCTTTTGTAACACATCTTTCATATAGCAACTGCCTCTTGGAAGCCCGTGAAGAGTTTTCAGTTATAAATGCAAGCTAATCATCATAGAACTTTATATTCTGAATCTAAATGGAAATGATCAGAGTGCATTGTTCTGACTATTCCAGGCATGTTTAGCGTGATCCAGTCCAGAGAAAGAGCAACTTTGCAATCTTCAAGGGTCTCATCTATCACTATTTTTAGGTAATTAACAAAATCACACTTTTTTCATTATTACGCAAGGGTTATAATGAGGTCAAATACATTAAATATGCTAATAAAACATACTAGCAACTCAAATCCTAAAACAACGAATCTCAGCATTTGTTTTCGTTCTTCCTTCAAAACACATAGCAGATGAAGTTCACACGTGGTACGTAGTTTCACAGAGGTTGAAGGATTTGTGCAATCCTGGGACACTGACTACAACCCCAGCCCCTATCCACTCAAGAATGTACATGGGAATAGCAGTAACTGAGAATGGAATTAGGATAGGAATAACCTTATATTCTCTGATCTAATTTATTTTTAAGTAAATCATTTGAACAGTGATTTCTAATAACAAATTGCTTGTGAACTGCCTCCCAAAGAATCACAACAAATGTATGTGCCAAAACAGGGCATTTAGAACCACTGACCCATACTGACTACCTTCTAAATTTAGATAATCATATGTGCTCTGAATGTTCAGAAACTCATTATGTAGTTAAACACCAACCACCAAAGCCAAGTAGTGCCATAATTTAAACACTTAATTTGCTTTATTATTATTCTCTTACGTGGCTTCCATTTTCTCTTTCATACTGGAAGTTCAGGGAAGCGGGGGAGCAAGCTGGCTGGCTCTCTGTAAAGCAGGTAGTTCCTTTTCTCTTCAGCCTTGGTCTCTTTCCGACCTCCGCTGACAAGGTGTTGATCTGCGGAAGTAGTGAGCCCAGGTCGGGTGTTCTTGCAGCCAGCCTGTGAGCACTCCCTTCAATGGAAAGTCCTGTGGTCCCTGCCAGCAACTCTGGTCCACAGATGTCTCCGGATGCAGCCCCACCCGTGCTCGGTTGCTGCAGTGGGATTTGCAAGTGATCTGCGCACCAGAATCATAACCAACCTTAAGGGGGACTTCAACGCAAGGTAGGACAGATGCTGGCTTCAGAAAAGTACTTTTTAATGTTTGATAGGCTCCAAAAACTTTTGAGAAAGAACTCCTTTATTTTTGATTCAGGTGGGACATTTTATTCTTTCTTTGGATGAGTTCTTTGCTTACTTGAGGGGGTTAAATGTGGTTTTACATACCCTAAGTTTAACCATAAATTCTTCTGAAAGTGTAAACTGAAAGCACACTTTCCTTCTCATTAAATTCCATTATACCAAAGGAAAGATCTAAGTAGAACTGCAACGGGATCTAAGCGGAGCAGTAAACCAAAAGTACAGGACTGCCTTGTAAACAGGGAAGGTCTGCCTCTCTGTTCTGCCTCAATGTGCAATCCTGTGGGAAGGCAGATGTACACATTAGCCTAGATGCTTACACGTAGTAGCATTACTGTAGAACCTTGTAGATTTTACTATTGTTATTATTATTTTCATTATTATTGTTGTTGTGTAACTGGAAACAAGTTCAATAGAAGATGAAGTCATTGCATATCATGCCTCTAAAATGATTGACAGATCATAGAGAATACACGAAAACTTTGTTGAATTAGGATTTCATGGCCATTAAGGAAAACTATACCGTAAAGGCAGACTTTAAAACTTCAAGAAGAGGAAAGTAAATGTGAGAGAAAGAAAAAAAATAAACAAAGAGAAAAGAACATGAAGATAGATTGGAAGAAGCAAGAACTGAAAGAGAAAAGAAGGGAGGAAAGAGAGGAAACAAGGAAGAAGAAAGGATGGAAGGGAGAATAAGAGAATAGTATAAAGATGGAAGGTAAGAACTAACATAAATTTAAACACTGCTTTCAGAGTGCATCAGCAAAATAATAGCAAGCACAGGTGAATCTGTAATTGTGACGCATTGGTAAAATTCACACTGTGAAATGACCCTCAGATTCTCACTTCTACCTTCTACACAGAAACACTTTTAGTGCTACCCTCCAAAAACTGCCAAAATAAGTGTGTGACGGTGGAAGACTCATGATGCGTCTGTCTTGTGCTCTTCTCTGCTAGTTTTGAAGCGTAGAACTTATGAATTTATATTTTATATGTTATTGATCCTGTGCCTTTATATGCATCAACTGAACAAGTTTTAAGAACATGCCATTATTTTATAGGAAAAACACTCTTAAAGCATGATAAAGACTCAGTATTATTTTTTTCATGGAGAAACTATTTGCTTAAATAATTTCATGGAGAAATTGCTTAAAGACTAAACATTCACATTCAGTTCATGATTCTAAGAATTAGAAGGAAACAAAATGCTTTAAAATGATGTAGAATTTTTAAAAAAGGAAATAATTTGCATACAGTTTATTATCACATCTTAGAACAGTCTAGGATATTGAAGAGAACATAATCTAAAGATATTTGATACTTTTTTTGCAATGTAGGTATAAAACAAGACACCCAACACCTATGCTTTAGAGAAAATATATTATAGGAGCGTGTGCTTTATGAAATTACTATTTACAAAATGACATGCCATATCGGAATGCTTACAAAAGCAAATCATCCTATTAATTACTAACTTATTTCATACTGAAAAATCTTTGTTTCCACTGTAAATGTTTTTCTTAATGGAGATAACATTGAAGAAAAGTGTTCCATCTCCATCATGTTGGTTTATGCTGACCACATGGTTAGAAATTAAGATTTCTAAGATCTTTGCCTGACACATATACAGATTTCTATTTCTATAAGTATAAATTATTTATTCTTTTGGTTCTCCATTCATCAATCTGTAAATGGAGAAAATATAGAAAATGCATGTATTATGGATTTGCTTGTCTGCACTCCATTATGGAGCAATCCTTGCCCACATTTAAAGATTTATTTAAAGAGAGTTTAAATATAAACAGATTCATATGCACGTGCATATATAATGGAAGAAAGAAAAAGGAGAAAATGCTATGGAATTTCCTTTCTAGTTTTTTACACAAAACACCACTTCTTGCATGTGTATTTTTGAGGTATTCTTTCCTAAACACATATTCTTTTTTCCCTCTTATCAGTGTAAAACACTGAAAACAAATAATACTGTATTTATAATATTCTTAAAATTTTTCTTGGTGTTTATTCTTGCTTAACCACAAAGTTACTAGTGTAGCACCATGCTGGCTGCTCACCCCGTCCAACAGAGCAAAGTCTAAATTTGCTAAGAAAATACGAATTTAAACAAAGGCAGTTGCTGCTATATGTAGCTGCCCCTGATCTGGGCTTTCAGGGTGTCAGGGAGGGAAAGAACAAAGTGACACTTTACCTCCTCTAACCTGGATTGTTAATGCATTTCTGTGCAACATCTTCACCTCCAGCATTTAAATGTTTGTAAACCCTCTGCATTTTAAGCAGTGTCATTACTCTTTTGTGGTAGTTTTTGTGATGAGTATACACCAGTTTCGCCAAAAATTCCCCATTACTCCTCTTCATTACACGACAAACTGTGAGAGTAAGTTCTGGATCGGCACTTCATTTCCTCACGCAGAATTGTCCTTCTTCCCTTTGGTGTGTGAGCACTTCCAATACCATTCTCGCAGAACAAAAGGAAATGACGGCAACTCACGTGATAATCTGGCTTCCCTTGCGTGGCTCGCAGGCCATTTTGATCTTTGCAGCTGAGATTCTGGACCCTGCTCTTTTGGGTCCTGACAAATGGCGGGCTTAGACAGCAGAACATGTGAATCTTCCAGTTACACTCTGCCAAATCTGCTCTGAGATTTAACCAAACACTCTCACCAGCTTACAATGATTATGCCCTTGCTAAGAAAATTCTTACTATCCCACTGAGACTCATTTTCTTGTAAGCCTAAACACAAACTACAGGCAGTTAATGGACAGAGTGTTTTCCTGTGTGTGTCTGAAATGCTGGGTTCCCGGTTGCTTCTTTTGAAGGACATCAGTGCCTGGCACCCCGCAAACTTCCTCGTGGAGAATTACAAAAGTCTGACTGCAGTCTGCACCATGCCTAATCCTAAACATCCTGTGTTTTTTTTTTTTAACAGATACTGGAACCAAATACCAAAACCAGTTACAATTCTCACAGCCTTTTCAGGAGATAATAATAGAATTTCAGGCAAGATGGACAAGAATTTTGAGCTTCATGGAAGTGATAAGTGTCACTTAAATGGGGAAAGTAGCAGAGTAGCTTCTGCATTGACCCGTCATCGACAGAGCCGGAGATCAGATGGCGATGCCCTCATTTTTCGCGCAGCCGTTCTCTTCCGCTCAAATGTACCAAACGTAGGGCCCATTTGCCGACTTGGAATTCACAGTTGAGGTCGACTGGTGATGCAGCGCGAAGAAGCCTGTTCCGTTCCTCTGCTCAGGAAGAAGCCACGCCAACCTCCACCTCTAAATATCTACGTATTTAATTATGCGATATTCAGAAATAAAGATCAGTCACAGTTCACCAATAACAAGTACCTGCCTCAAAGAGACATAGGGACTTAGCAATTCAAAACAGAAATAATCAGTAAAAGGCAGCTCCAGTGCCAGAGCGCTATAGATTAAAAAACATTTACTTAAAGTCAAATTATAATAAATTAAGCTAGACTATAACAAAAATACAGTAAATTTTTAAAAGGTGGTATTATTTTTCTATTTCACCAAAAAGCCTTCCGAAGCTATGGAGTAACTTGAGGAAACAGAATAAAAACTGAACCCAAAGAAGGTACAGTAGCCACTTTCTTGAAAACAAAACAATCTTTTTGTTCCTGCCATTTGTCTGCATTCTTCCTCCGGGTAAGCTGGACAGCTGCACGGGTAGGTTTTTTAGTCATGGGTTGTAAGCCCCACCTGGCTAGATTTGTTTAGCAGACAGCTGGCAGAATTAAATAAAAGGAATGGGCCACAAAATGCCTCCCCCACCCAAAAGCTGAGAAAATACTTTTTAGATGTTTTAGCGTTTTAGGGTTGATAGTTTTTTCTCTAGGTTTTGTGTGTTTGTTTGTTTATCTGTTTGCCTATATTCACATACTATTTTGTGTGAGTAATCCTATGGATATTTTCTCCCAATTACAGTGCCATAGCAAAAATAACAACGCACATAAATGTAAACATCAAATATGTACGTCTTGCATGGCTTTTCTTTTTTAGTTAGAAATACCAATTTGCAGTTTATAAGTCCCCCAAAATGACATCAGTTTTAAATTACCATTTTTTTTTTTATTTCTGCATTTTCTTAGCTATTTTTAAAGCCAATAAAATAGACTTTCTTCATCTGGAATGTTCTTTCTCACTTAAAGATAAGAAGGAGCCTAAAGTGTGGGAATGGCATCCTTCTGCATCTGTTTCTCTCACAGCCTATCAAATATCTAATTTTTGGCATGACTGCTGACTCCGACAGGGGGATGACATAAACCAGCTTTGTGGTTACATGTTTCACTTTTAATCTCATGGAAATAAAAATCAGCACTGAAATGTCCCTTCACATGTGACAATTTGGGACTCTTTTCCAAAAGCTCAGGCAGAGGGGCGTTAACCTGGTTAGGCTTAACACACAGCATATGCAGGAGTGTCGAGCATTTTTACGCTGCAGCACAATGCGAACCTGCCTTCAGTGGAGATTTGCTCCCCTGTGAAGAAAAAGCTTCAGACAGTGGGGACCATACAAAGCAGGGATAGCAAAATACCAAAGCATGGTTAGAAATACATGCAAAAATGAGAAGGTAGAGTAGCTCACTTGGTAACCATACATCTGTGTGTTTTGTCTCTTTTCCTAAATGCAACAAGACTGGTAGAGTTTTTCAACCATTGTGGGCTTACTACATAGTATGGGGAGCATCTAGGCTTTTCATTAAAGTAAATGTGGTAGGGAAGGTTCAAAAAAACCAGAATGGTTTGGATATGATCCTGATTGGAGGAAGTCCATGAAAATAGATTCCAACTGCTTATAAATGAGCAAGGGGGAGGGGCAAGCATGCTTAAGTTAGAGACAGCGTGACAGAGGAACCTTCACGCCAGCAGCCCGGATAGCACCTATGGGATAACAGTGAATGGCCACTACAGCAAGTATAAAACGACCCAGAGGTTCAAACCTATTTCTGTAGTGCACGGAAATGTACTGATATTAAGGACTAGGCCAGGGAAACACTCTTTAATTCATTACCTAATACTTGCTTTCCAGAGCGAAAGCCTGACTTGGCCCCTCTCCACCCAGCCTACACACCGCTCTGTGCATTGTAGACTTTATGGAGCCAGGCATGATCTGTTCAGTGCAGAGGCCCGATCCCTCTAAGCACTGATATCAATATCATACATTTCAAATACAGGGGAGGCCTGGGCAGGCTTAATCCCCCGAGCCCAAGTAAACCGAGCGTGATCTCTAGGGAGGCTGCTGGCATAGAGCAAAAAGACAGTGTTACTGTATATGCTTTCACATGATTTGCAAAATGGGTCCCCATCAAAGACTAGGAAAACAGGCATGGCAGGAAAGGAGGAGTGAGGTCACCCTAGGTTTCTGTCTGACCCTTAAAGACGATTCAATCTTGGCTGTCATCTGACAGTGTTGTATTTAGTTTGATAGATACAATTACATCTCTCTAGCTAGATAATTATAGTACAGTGCATCTTCTATGTATTGGTGGCTTAGCAGAATCAAAAGCTATAAAATCCTTTTGTGTGTGTTACAATCCTTTGGCTTGCTGTTTCTTCCTTAAGGCTGATTTCCTCTCGCCCTCTCCCCTTGCCCAAGGACAAGAAAAGGGAAAGAATTCCACTCAAATTGTACGTTCTGATTCTGAATTATTTTGTGAATGTTTCGTACAAATCCGTCAGGTCTGTCCTAGGCTAAACTGCATCGCAGCCAACTTCTTTACTAAAGAAAACTTCATTCTTGTTTACTTCTTTCTGTAAGGCCAATCAAGATGAATTTTAATAGGATGACCCCCTACTGTTAGAAAATCCCCCCTTTTGGCCAGGGGAGCTTTGAAATTCATAAATAAGGGGTAAGCCTGAATTTTTTTAAATTTTTAGACCAAAAAAAGGATTTCTCCAAGTTTCAAACTCAACCTTGATGACTACTCAACAGCCATAGTTTTCCTATTTTCATCACCTCAATGCACCATGCATTATTCTGATACTTTGTGAAAGGACCCTTTCCTTGCAAACTGACCTTCAATTTTTAACAGAATCTGCCACCACTATGCTGTATTTTATTTCTGTATGAAAGTTAATATCATCCCTTCCTATTTTAGCACACACACATTTAATTGGGGATAGTGTGGACTACTTAGCAAACTAAATATTACTGGGAGATAAAAGAGTAGTTTTCTAAATGTTCATTCTATTCACTGAAACCTATGAGATTATTATTTTGGGTAGAGGTAAACATATTGGCATGGGAATGCTGGAGCGTATAGATCCCATCAGTGTCACTCAAGATGACATCATAATATTTCGTATTCCCCAATAGAAAATGTGCTATATTATTTGTTGGATAAAATGATGCTACATATTCGTGGTAAGATTATTTTTTAATTTCTAGAATTAAATGTATGATTCAACAGAAAATAAATAACTTCTTCTACTACCAAGTCCCTAATTTGAATCACCTATTAAATATGTTTTTTGCACTTAAGGAACCAAAGAAACCTGCAGGCTCTGCACGTTTACCCAGGAATCACTTTCCTGGTGGTGAAGTGTAGCCAGCTCTTCTGTAGAATGCAGCAATCACCAAGTGCAGTAACAGTACACTGTGATGTGCAGTGAGGGACGGGAAGGTAAGCTCATCTCAGGGAAACTACACAGGAATTTTAGATCAGCCCAATGCAATTATCCAAGTTGGAATTATTCCAGGACACCAAAGCATGTACTAAAGGTAGGTAAATTGAGTGTCATTTCTCCTCAATTGCAAGACAAGCCATCATGTCTCTGGCAAGACTGGTACTTGCTCTACTTATTTGTCTTTACTATATAAATACTACTGGCCAAGTACCAGCCACTGTCACATGAAGTAAGGGTTGTAGAGCACTCAACTAAGGGGCACCTGTACTCTTTAGGTATCTAAAAAGTGAAAAGAAATTATTTTTAAAATTTGTTTTAAGATAAAATGCATCTGTTACTGGGTACTCGGGGGACACCCTATTTTCCAGCCAATCTTACGTCTATCTGTGACCACATGACTGAGTTTTGGCCAGCAGAATGTGGGTGGAAATAAATACTTGAATTCTAGCTTGGACATAAAGTACCCAGCTTGACCTCTTCCCTCTCAGTGTCACACACTCACATGAACACGCACACACGCACACACGTTTACACATCTTGAAGTGAAATTCTAGAATACATTAAAAGAGTTAAAGTCCCCAAGTCACTGCTTCAAGCTTGGCTATCCAGAAGATGAATTCAAACATCAGACCACATGAACAAAGGAAAAATATTTTTATTTTGTTAAAATTTGGAAGCTTTTGCTACAACTGCTAGAGGTGCTTTGGCTAGAATGTCCCGGATAAAAATGGAATTCCTTTGAATTGCAAAACTAGGCAGGTTGAAAAGACATTCCACAAAGCAAGGATGTTTGAAGATGCACTTTCATTCATTGCTGATGGGAGTATAAAACTTTTATTAGTGTTCTGAGGGCAAAAAATAGTCAAAGTGTATTAAACTGTAAGGACTTTACCTAATTCATATGCTTTGATGTAGTATACTTTACTGCTAGAAATTGTCCTTAAGGGAAAATCAAAACTAATGTCCAAGATTTTTCCTCAGAACATTGGTCACATAAATGTCAACAGAGAAATAGTTAACTTAGTTTTGGTACATCTATATTAGAAAATACTATACAGTCATTAAAAATTATGTATCCTTGGGGCTGGGGATTTAGCTCAGCGGCAAAGAGCGCCTGCCTGGCAAGCACAAGGTCGTGAGTTCGGTTCCTGGTACCGGAGAAAAACCAAAAAACAAACAAAAAAAAATTATGTATCCAGTCAATATTTTAGTCATTTACTTACTCAATAAACTAGTGTTTATCCACCTCTTAGGTGGCAGGATTTATCCTAGATGCTGAGGATATAACAATGAACAACAATAAAAAAGTTTTTGCCCTTATGATGTGTGTATATTTAATGGTGAGAGAGTATGCAGTAAACAAGTGAACCAATAAATAAAATAATTAACACTAGTAACAAAATGTGAAACCCCTCCACTGAGGATTGTTAATAATCATTAGGAGATACATATACATAAGTATATATATGTATATTCCTACACATGGGTCCCCAAATGTACACATACAGCACTCTATACCCAGAATTAGAAAGAAAAAAGCTAGAATAGCAAACTCTAACATATGCATATGGAATTTTTCTAATCATAAGCAATTCAAAGTCCATGAAACATATAAATTACTTGCATTGATGACTATGAATTTGAAGTATTAGAAATATAGCACCAGGTTGGAGGGATCAATTTACATAGAACACAACTGTAATTGGGCAGCACACCAGCAGCCACTTCTCAAGATGATACAATAGAAAAAGAAAGAATGAAGAGAAAAAAAATGTATATATATATATATCACTGGGATAATTTAGTTGTGCACTTAATATGCACAAAATAGCCAGAATAGCTGGGATAATTGTTCTACTAATATCTGCTGATTTAGTGAAAGGAACTGTTAATGTGTAATTGTTTGATCAATTTTACATCCTATATCTGGTTATATGTGGAATCATTTTGAAGATAACATTATGTAATATAACAATTGTCAATATCCTATAACCATGTTTTGAAATTCTGTATCATTTGTATTGTTCTCTATGCTGTTTTGTTTATGTATTTGTTTTTGTTGTTTTGGCTTTTTTCTTTTCTCTTTAAAATGAAAAACAAAATTTATATGTATATACAAGGATAGCTGGGATAGGCGTACTGCTGATGTCTGTGGTTTATTGAAAGGAGCAGTCAATGCTTAAAATTTTCTTTTTTCTTGACCAATTTTGCACTCTTGAATCTGGTAATCAGAGTGACTGATCTGAAAACAACAATATGCAGTATAAGAACCATTGTTGAACTCCTACCATCTTGTATGGTGAAGCTTTGCATCCCTCTCAATTTTTTTTTTATTACTTGTTACTGTCCTTGATTGTTTGATCAAGCTTACATTCTTATGTCTGGTGGACTGAGCAACTTCGATGAAGATAACAGTATGTAATGTAGCAACTACTGTTAATTCCTACCATTTTGTTTTGAGGTCATGTATCATTTTTTGTTGGTTTTGTATTGTTTTGATTTTGTCTTCATTGTTGTTTTGTTAGTGTTTTTAATCTTTAAAATAAGAAAAAAATGGTACTATGAGTAGCACTCTGCAAAGGGATTTAAGTTATTCCAAAAAAAAAATTATTTCTTTTTCCAAAAGTCTTAAAAATATGAAAACATTGATGGGTCTGAATAGAAGCCAAAGGTGGAAAGGGAAGGTTTCTGAGGAAGGTGGGGACTTAACAAATGGCTTTATCACTTCCATACCTGGAAATAGTGCAAACTTTTTCAGCACAATGCAAAAATTACTTCTCTTGGTTATTTTTTTCTCATTGTTGAGAGAAAATATCCAACACCCAAGTTAAAGAGGGAAAGGTTTATTTAGCTGAGAGTTTGTAGAGGTTTCAGTCCATACTCAGCTGGCTCCAAGGCAGGGTGGCATATGGCAGAGGGCAACAGTTCATGGCGGCAGAAGACATAAAAGCAGCAAGAGCAAAGAAGGAGGAGCAGCAAGAGCAAGCCTCTTTCCCTCCCTTATATTGTATGCAGGCCGCCCACCCCAGCCTGGGTGTAGCACTCATACCCATAATGCCAGCATTGGTCCATGAATCAGTCACAAACTAGAAGCCTGCCCCATGACAGCATGAGGCTTTAGGGGGACATGCAGACACAAACCATAACAGTGAAAAATTATCAGTCACCAGTGCTCTGAAGTGAACATTTATCTTTTCTGTTAAAATTTACTGTTTTTAGGGGAAGCAGAGGATGAGTGAATATGTTGACTTTTCATGTATTCAGTATGTCCACTTGGAATTGTCAAGTGTCTAAAACATGTCACAGTGCCCATAGTAATTATTTTTGTGCTGAGGAAATGGGGGTTATTTTTGTTTTATCTTTATATATTTCTGATTTCTTAAATTTTTTTCCAAAGAGAATAAGGCTTGCTTTAAAAATTAAATGAAAAAATACACATATATCACATTCATATATACAAACAAAAGTAAAAAGCCCTCTGTTTGTTCAAGAGGGTTATGGATGAGACATTTTGGCCATAACTGGAACATTCATTCCATTGTAACACCACACTCCTGGGCACAGGAAAAAATGCCATCAATAGTGTCAGATCATTGGCCCAAGTCCATATAGATCCTTCCAGGGCATCACCTGGCAGGAGAGCTTAGGTAATGCCTTTGGACTCATGCTATCCCCCTTGAAGACACACAAATTGTCAAGGTGGTTGGTCCCCTGAAAGAGTTCCCTCTTCCCCTGGATCCATTCTCATTTCTGACCAGCTCCCAACACATCAAGGCAAATCTGCAGAAAGCATTTTAGAAGCAGTCTATTTCCACAGAGATGGGTAAGACAGCTTATTCTTAATTAAACTCAATAACAGCAGCAAAAATTCCGTGGGCTATGCATACCTGCCAAAGGGGCTGCTGTCCTGGACATATCCTACCAGAACCAACCCTGTTAGTTGGGAATAGTGGAGAGCACTAACTCAAAAGGTCAGATGGAACCTAAATAGAACATCTATTTCCAGGTGTCATATCATGCCCTCAACCTTAAACTTTCTCTGGATCATTGCTAGAGGCATTAAAGACAGTGACGTCTATTGTTTTGGTTTTTTGTTTGTTTGTTTGTTTGTTTTCAGAAACCTATCTCAAAAGTTAGTACTACTGAGAGAGTTTGACATTCAGAGCCTACTGTTGAATGGCTTCAGCCCATGTCTTGTGGAAGGAACGGTGATTTCAGACATGAGTTGCTATGTAGACTGTTATTTTACGATTTATTCTTCTTACAGAAAGTTAATGAAAATGGCCAAATTTAGTTGTGCACTTAATATGCACAAAATAACCAACTATGTCATGGAAAAAATGTTCCCAGGGGTGATCTTCCTTTCCCAGTAACCAGGAGGAAAATTAAATAATTGTGAGCCAACTTAGCACAATCTTGTGGAAAGAGAATCATACTGGTTGATTAGAGTCGGAGTTCTAGCCATACGCTGGCACTTGATATAAAGTAGGTATATGCATTCTGATATACAATGTGAGATATAGTTCTAAATAATCTCTAAAATAATCAAATTCCAGGAAGTGCTGGCCTTGCAGTGAAGGGGGAGTTCCCCATGGGGAGGGTGCAGTGAGCTGAGATAGGGAGGGCTGGGGATGGGGAATTCTATAGTCAATCCCCTGAAGCAGTAACCCAAGGGCAGAGCAAGTCAGCACGCACATTTCAGTTAGTATCTAAAGGTGAGACACGGTAACGCATTACTTGGGGCAGTGGGGGCGAACCTGGGGCATGTGTGCCGCAGCAGGCAGGCAGAGCGCCCTCTGTTGGTACACAAGCCAAGCCACCCCAGCACTGCTCCAGCAGCTGAGCACGGGATAGCAGCACACACGGGGGTAGTGTTCGGCACCTTGCAGTAAATAAGTGTGTCTAGATTATAGTTTGGGCACTCAGTCTCTGAAAGTTTCACTCTCACTAATCTAGGGGAAATTAGTTGTCGTCATCTCACTGTGCCTGAGTCTTCCCTGAGAGAGGCTGATGGATGAGGTGGAAGTAGATCCAGCCTTTGGCCACTCTCTGCACCTAAGGGAAGAGAAAAAAAGACATAGCTGATTGATAAGGATAAACTGGCCTTTATCCCAGAGAAGAAGGACTAAGGGGACCAGCACCACACAAACCACACAAGTTGCAGCCAGAGTGAAAACCAGGCTCAGAGGTGGCCACCGGGAGAAAGGCTGGCCTGATTCCCCCGTGTCTTTGGCGACCAGCACGTGCTGAGCGCCCACTGTGCCTACACTGTGCTAGGCAGTGTCACCGGCACCCTCATTCCTCGTTATAATCACTCTCAGAAGTCTTCGCTGCTGCACCCACCAGCAGAAAATAGTCCTTGCAGCACCTCTCCCATGGCAGCCAGAGTCCCATGGCAGCCAGCTCCGGAGCTAACTATGTAGGCTGGGAGATGCTGTCTGCTATAGCCATTCCCCATTCTCTTATTTATACTCTTAGAAAACTGCAATGCACATTAAGTTTTGAGGTGTCCAGTATTAAAGAAACAATTTTCTCTTATTAACCCAGAATGTCCAATGAAGCCACTTCCCCATTACCCCAACAAATATGCACATGAGTGTATCCATTGTTTCAGAAACATTTACATCTTTCTGATCTAGTGTCCTTAGGAACTGACTCTGAAAATCTATGAGAAATGTATGTGCTTTATAACAGAAAGTGTGAAACAAGTGTAAAATAATATTTACTGTGGTCAATTTGTGCTAGTGGAACTAAGTAAAGTGATCATATTAGAAACTATTAATAAAAGATTGACTCTTGAGAATTTGACTTGGTACAGATCTACAAAGACAATTGCCTTGCATGGCTGAAGGTCTAAATTCTAGCATGATATAGACCACAGATGGGGGATATTTTTCAGCTTACAAAAATATACAAAATGAATGAAGAAAAAGTAGAAATAGTATCATGTTCCATCACTGTAGAATAAATCTTCTTTGCAGGGTAGGGGGAGGACAATAAATTCCTCCCACGGTATGCTCAAATAGTGGCGCAATTCTGCCAGAATGGACCTCTTATTGTAACTTTGTATTCACAGAATGTTTTCACTAGAAAGTGTCTTTCCCTGATGGTCTCCATCATGTAGACAATGTCACTTTGCAGAGAATTGTGAATTTTCTACTATCTTCATCTCCTAATCAGTAATGAGTGCTGGAGCCATTGCTACTGTGGAGATTCAGCGCTTGGGAAGTGGGTGTATAGATTTGTTGGGGTGGAGGTAGCAGAAAAGTGATCTCAGAGGATATTCTGGAAATAAATAAATAAATAAATAAATAAATAAATAAATAAATAAATAAATAAATGTGTACCAGTGGAGCTGCTCAGAGCTTTTAATGTGCTAGCACCACGTGTAGAAGTCTCCTGAGAAGGGATCAGCAAGATTGAATCGACAACACAGAACTTTCTAAGCTATAACCCTCGCATGTAAGCATGACCATGGAGCATCTGGGGATCAGTAGTGCGTTCCTGCACGTCCCTTCATAACCTCAGCCGTAACGACTGCTCAAGGTCACTGTGAGGAGCGGATGTGATGATGTGCACGCTATCACCTTGCCTCGCACAGTTACACGTAGCAGAATTTCCACAAGTCACGTTTCATAATAACCCGCAGGGAATGGGGAAGCCTTTAGTATTTGCACTTCACACCTGGGGAAACTGAAATCCACAAGAGCTGAGTCAAGTCTCTTCCTCCGAAGAGCCCAGTCTATACCTTCTGCCTCTTAAGTCCAGAAAGTTTTCCCGGCACCAATCCCTTCTGGCCCTTGGGTGGCTTTTACACCATCACTGCAGTATCACCTGTCATGATGTCACGTCCACACAGAAATTAACTGCGCATTAAGTACTCTCAGGAAACCCGGTGGGAGCCTCACGTTTGCGAATTCAATTCTTTGGAAGGCTCGTGATCAGAAAACATGTGCTGCCCGATTTTTCCCACACATGCCGCTTCTGAGCTGGCCTATCACCGAGGGTCTGTGCAGTGTGGTCTGCTTCAGGCCCGTAATCATATCACCATTGTCATGATGGCAAATCCTATGTAATTTACACATTAAAAGGAGGCTGAGATGCATGGAAAAATCCAGCCCCCATTTGTCTAATGAAATTAAAGCTCTTAGCCAAATACTGGTGCTGAAAAGAGATGTTTAGGCAGGGCTCTCCCTCCCCTGCCTCTGAAGAAGAGGGTGAGTGTTCTTTATTCATGATCCTGCCTCTACCTAAATCACCCCCACAATAAGACCTGGAAACCAAGGGGCCCTGACTGGGAGCATGATTTACGCATAGCGGAGGCCAAGCAGGGTTTACAAAGGCATTATGACGAGTTATTTTCAATGACAATTGAAGGGAAAAATAAAGCAGCAGAGATGTTCTGCGGCTTGGCGGGCAAAGCACTAAACAGCCTGCCTCGTACCTCCACCACCAAATGGCACAACCTGATACAGTAATTATTTTGAGATGCTGTTCACATTCCCTTGTCACTGAGCATGATCATGATACAAATGTGCGCGATCCAACCCTTGGGTGAGCATAACTCCGGAAGCACCCTTGGACTGGCCGGTTCATGCCACCAACCCCTGTGCAGATTCCTCGGAGTTCCCCCTGGCTTTGAAATGGCAGTGTGACATCGTTTTGAAGTGAACCAAAACAACACAAATATATCTGGATGTAAGTGTCGAAGTCAAGAATCTATTTAGATCATGAAGTTAGTTACTGCAGCATAGAGGATGGTCTCATCTGTTCCATGAATGATAAATCCATAGACATATGTAGAGTGTTCGGTTCTGAGCACGTAGTGGAGGCATCAAGGCAGGAATCTGGGTAGAGGGAGAGCCAGAATGTACAGAAAAAGAACTAGTAGCCTTTATCGGTGGTTTAGACAACTACACAAAGACAAACGCTAGAAAAAGAAAAGGAAGTATGCTCACATAGTACTCACACCCACACCCCTGGATGAGACCACATGGATATGCGGAGAAGTTTCTTCCTCTGTCTTTCTTAGCCTGTGTGAAGCTACATAATCCCAGCCTTGTTTTCCATCGTCTTCTTTACTCCCTATTCTCTCTGCACATCTCTCCCTCAGTCATAGCAAACTCTTTTCTCTTCTGAGGCAGCCTCTGCCTGTAATGTCTCCCCCAGGATCTCTACTCACCTCGCTCTTTCTCATCCAAGAAGACCCTTGTGACTTCTCAGCACAGATCAAACATATTGTACTCCACGAATTTATACAAAATTGCAACAGTTGTGTTGTAGTGGATTAGTTACAACTGGCATTTTAAAGAAGTGCCAGTTATTTCAATTTTGCAGTATTCTCTCCATAAAGTAATTCCAATAACATTGTTCTGGGCATGAAACACTTTCTTGGGCCCTTAAAAAAAACCATAGATATGATGCCCTAATCTCTAATAGATGAAATAGTCTGCTGGTGCCATTCCAGTTCACGCCAAATGCCACCAGGTTTCAGGAGCGGTGCTCTCTAATTTTCATTCCACAATAACTGCTCTCATGCTGTCACTCCTTCCTGTTACTTTTGCCCTTCTCTCTCATAAGTGGAACTTACCTTGGGTTCAAAGTTTACAATCTGTTTCCTGTGGCTACAGTATAAACTCCATAAGATCACAGGCACAAGTGACTATCTTCTTCAGCATTACCCCCACCGACAGTGCGTAGAACATGCCTGGCATATAGCAGTCGTTCCTTGAAGATCAGCTGAATGAATGAGAGAGTGAGTTCACACACCATAGATTAACTCTATAGCAGTACTAATTTAATATAATAATATTATGGAACAGTACTAATTTGCATTTGTAATGACTAACTGTGTTGGTTATCAGTGGCAGTGGAATCTGCTACTATAGGGTGGAAGCTGGGACAGAGGCTCAGTTTCAATACAAACTAAAGAAACTATATCAACTCTTCATTCTTCACAGGGTACTTCAAAATGCCATCTTCCACCTGAATGGAAACAGAAGACCAACAGAGTGAACAGCCCTCAAGGTAGAGGGGGAGAAAGCACAGCCAGACTACTGGAAGGAAGCAAACTTTCTAATAAAACTTGGGTCATAAAGTCTTATAGTCTCAGTAAGAACTAATGAAGTTCAAGCTTGGCAAGGAATCTTTTAAGTATAAATGGGAAACCTTGATGCAGACCATGGAATAGAATACTGTGGAACTCACCCAGGAAGCTGCAGATGAGAGCAGTGTGTAACCTTAGTACTGCAGTACCAGCACCTCAAGAGGAAAGACAAAACCATCGCCACCCATCAGGGTAACTTTTTGCAGGCAATTCTCGTCATTTCCAAGAGTGAGTAATCTTCCTCAAAGAAAATCATTTTCTTATTTATAAAATCTTCAGCTAAATAGAATCACCTGCTCCTGTGATAGGCAGACAAATATTTGGGCCAAATTAATTCTATAAAATTGTCTTTTGTAATTCTATGATGCAAAGCATTTCAAATCAGCCATCATAATTCTGATTTAAATAGTTTGTGTGTGATGTTACCAGTCACTTCATTATATAGCTAAGAAATATGTTATTCTTGTGCATATATATATATAATCCTTGTTTCAAAATACTGAGAGGTTTTGCTTGTTTTAGTTAGAATAAGTTAAACTCATGCTACAATAACAAGCAGTTTCAAAAGACACAATCACAGTGTTTGTTTATGCATCACACAATGTACCTTATGGTAGTTATTTTCTATGGCAGTTATTTTCTTGGTACTGTGTGATAGTTAATTTTATACACTAAGTGGATGGAGTTAAAGGATTCTTGGATATCTAGTGAACACTTTCTAGGGAGGCTATGACACTGTTTTTGTAAGAGATGAGCATTTGGATTAGCAGACTGAGAAAAGAAAATCTGCCCTCACCAGAGTGGAGAGGCATTATTATTTCCATTGAGAGCTGACCCAAATGGAACAAAATGGCAGAGGAAAGGTAGAGTTTGGCAGAGTTCTCTCTCTCTCTCTCTCTCTCTCTCTCTCTCTCTGCCTCTGTCTCTCCCTCTGTGTGTCTCTCTCTTCCCCTCTCCCTCTCTCTCTCTCTTTTTCCTAAGACATCCATCTTCACCTACCCTCAGGTGTCAAAGCTCTTTCTTTTCTCAGGCCTTCAAATTCTAGGCCTAAGGCCAAGTGTGATAGCGCACACCTGTAACCCAACACTCAGGAGGATGAGGCAAGACAATCTTTGTGAGTTTGAGACCAGCTCGGGCTATAAAATGAGCTCAAGGCCAGCCTGGACTGCATAACAACACCCTTTCTCAAGAAGACAAAAAAAAATTTTTTAAAAAAGAAAAGAAATCCAAGCCTTATACCAGCAACTCCAGTCAGTGTCTCAGGTCTTTGAACTGAATTATAGCCCTGGCTTCCCAGTTCTCCCACCTGCAGCCAGCACATGAAGAGATTTACTGGCTTCTATAGCTGAAGGAGCCATTTCCCATATTCAGTCTCCTAGTGGTTCCATTTCTCTAGAGAACACTGAGTAATACACAGTGGCTCGGCAAACCGGGTCGTTTCTGTCTTGTGGCTCCACTACCTCAACATGAGGCCTCCTTGTGGGTTGGAAAAGAGAAGACTGAAGAATTACATATGACTGTTTCACAGACTTGGGCCAAAAGTGACACATACAATTTCTACTCATGTAACTTATTATCCAGAACTAGTCACAAAACATATTTAAATGCAGAGATGCTGGGAAGTATAGCTTTCCATGCTCTTAAGAAAGAGGAATTTGAAATGAAATTTGCCTCCACCACAGTGCCCAAAATCAAATAGCAAACAAAACGAAAGAGCTAAGACTTGATCCAAATCTGATACAAAGCGGTACTCCCTCCATGCTTGTAGATCCAAGGCTCAGAGTACACCTAACATTTGGGAAGGTGCCCACACAGTGCTTATGATAGAAGAAAAGGATTGAGGAAGAAAGAAACTAAAGGAAAAGAAGAGAAATGAGGGATAAAAAGAAGGAAAGAGGGAGAAAGTGAGTGAGGAAGGAATGATGAACAGAGGATCTTTGTCACTTCTTAGCATCATGATTAGCGATCGTTTGATGCACAGTAAGGGACGGGCATGATGCAGTCGTTTTCTTGCATTCTCACAGTGTTGGCATTAAAATGGGGGGTGGAATCTAGGGGCTGGTGCTGACCTTTTCAAGTTTTTTGCTTCATGCACATTGTATGCATCTTCATGTATAAAGGAGGAAAAGAAGAAGAAGAAAGAGGGAAGGAGGGAAGGAGGGGCAGGGAGAGAGGCAGAGACAGAGAGAGACAGAAAGACACAGAGACTGAGCCTGAGAGACAGAAAGAGACAGAGAAATTAAGAAAGGAAAAATTACATGGCTCTCATGTGGAAGTAGAGCCAAAACAGACCCCTTTGGAGAGCAAATTGGCTTGTATACTTTACCTTGCATTCTTTGGCAGACATGTGGTATATAAATATTGCAACAAAGATCATTAATACTAAGGGTACTGTATTTCTTCCTCACAAAACAATTTACCACAGAATCAAAGAACCGTGCTTTTTAACAGTCCTTACAGGAAAAGCAGAAACATGGACCAGTGGAAATGAGTTAAGTATCTGTCATTGATTGCCATGGATAGCACCACCTTATTGAGCTAATACTTTATTAGTGTGCAATAGCTTAGATGATGATGGTCTTTTTATTGTTTTTGTGGTAACTCTCTATTTTAAGTATCTTATCATTATGAATTCATTTAGTATTGATTGCAATAGCACTGATCATAAAGAATTAATTTGGCATTACCATGGATGTCATATGCACTTATGTAAGAGTTCCCCTATAATTCAGAATTAATTAATATGGCAAAGTGTTATTGCTTTTGCAATTTCACATTTTTAATGTATCTAAGATATTTTTTCAGCAGGTGGACTCTAAGAGGAAATGCACCCCAGGCCATCTTCTTTGGAGGACAATTTCACTGAGTGATAAATGGGAAATTTGCCTTGTTTTATTTTTGTAAACATTGCGTTCACATCTTAAAGCATGTGAGACTTCAGTCCCAGAATTCACGGTTGTAGGAAAACAAAAGGCTTAGCTCCTAGAAAATGATCGTGTGTGCCGGGTATTCCTACTTTCTCCACACTGCCCATGGAGCAGTGTGAAGGAGTATTTACCTCCCATCAAGGTGTTCTGTCTCTCCCGATTACGTGTCCCTGTCAGCATAGAAGACCCCAGCAAAGGAATGCCATTTACTCAGAAAAATGTGGAATGACCAGAAGGTACAGCTCAGGATGCACAAAGAATTCTAGCAAGTTGGAATTGTCGAGCACAGGTACATAGGAAGCCAGCAAGTTTCTCAGTCCAATGTTGCACGTCTGGAATGGGCATGTGTGACCTGGAGCTAAGGATTCACCTTGCCACTTTGCATCACTGCTGCCATTCTGCCTCTGCACAGCACAGTGGCATGTGACGCTTCTTGAGGTACCAGGCTGTTGGTGTTTGACCTTATACATATTTGGGTTAGGGTATCATGCTGTGGCTGCTATGAATAATATCAACATCTAAGAAAAACTTTCTACCGTTGATGCTTAGTGTTGAGAAAAATCTGTAAGGTTTCTCCTTATTCCTATTATAATATTTAGGTCCAGTAGAATATTTTTATCTACCAAAGCTTCATCATTAGGCAATTCAACACAAAGGAGCTCTCCAATTGTATAAAACATCAGAATCTTAACAGAGCGGTGGGTTCTGAGAGATAATCTAGAGCAGTGGTGGCAAACCTATGGGACGCGTTCCTCAGCAGGCTCTTTGTCGTCATTGAAAGCTCTAAAAGTTTTGCCCTCACTGATGTAGTGTGGGATTGCTCAACAGGCAGACCCATGTGAAATGCAACCATGGGTCCTAGAATGCTAGAGCCCATAGTAGTTACTAAGAGTGGAAAAGGATTGCATATAATTGGTATGGAATTGGAAAGAAAATTTTGCACAAGACAGTCCAAGATCAGCCAACCAGGGAGCACCAGGTAGGTTAGCGCACGTGGAGTCAGAGGAGAGTAGCTAAGGAAGCACAAGATCCTGGCAGCAGTGACAGCTTCTAGTTTTCAGGGATGATTCCTACCAAAAATTAAATTAGAATATAAAGTAAGAAGCTGGTAGCAAAACTGGATAGACTTTGCCTTCTGATGACTTAGTTCAGATCTCAGCAGGAGGAAGGCCCCTGTCAGAGCCCAGAGCCAGAAACAACCACGGCCAAAGCAAGAGGGTCAGAGCCTGGAGCTGAGCTGCCACACCACCACCCAAAGAACTGAATCCGTTACTAAGCAAGCTGTGGAGATCAGTCTCCGGGAGGTCAGGGCCAGAGCGGTCAGAGCTTGCTAGGCCACAATCACAGAGCTTTTCTCAGGGCTCCTAAACTACTTTACCAAAACACTTTAAAAATACTAAAAAATGATGTTCTCTTGCCAAATATATGTGAATTGTAGCTTTTAAAGGAACCCTTAGGGGAAACCCCAGCATAGAGTACAAGCCACTTCAGACAGCTCCTCCACATGACCATCCATCACGTCACTGACCCTCCTTCCTACTTTCTTCCACTGTCATAAAATAGAAAGAAGCTACACCTTTCACTGGCCCATCCAGAAGTGTGGAAGAGCTACTGCCACTCTTGCCTAGCATACTAAGCACCAGAAGTTTTTAGTTGGTACAAAGAACAAAGGATGTTCTGCTCTTTCTGTCTGTTTCCAAACAGGTGTGTAAAAGTCTACTCTTCTCTTGCTAATTCTTGAGATGTTCTTTGTGACAGCTGATAATACACTGGAAACCAGATAACACAGCTACAGAACTGAAAACTCCACAATCAGAACTCATGGGTCCCACTAGTTTGGTGAAAGGTTTCAGGCAAAGGGAAAACTGAAGCAAAGTGAAGCACATAATTCAGTTCCTAATACTTTAGTGTGTTCTTTCAAAACAGGTGCTTCAAGGCGTCACCAATAGCAGTGATGCCCAGGTGCTGATAAACACCAGATCGGCACCTCTCTGCACCTTGGCGAGAATGTGCATTCCCCCTTAAAAACGAGCAGGGATGGATGTCACGGACCTAAGAGGGTGTTCTTTATTTGTGCTATGGGAAGCAATAATGGAGATTTACAGTTCTCCAATACAGCATAGGATTTCCCAGAATGCTGACTAACGGAACCACTCGAGGCTTATTGATGTAGCACTGTATGGAAAACATAGGTTTATTAATAAATAGCTTCATGAAAGAAGATGAGGAAAAAGGATGTGACAATGACATGAGGGTACACAAACCAGGAACACCGTGCAAAAAAGCATGTGACTCAAGAAATGTGGCCAGCACATTCGTTAGCCAGGGTGGCCAACCAAGAAACTTCAGCATCCAGGAAAAACATTCAAGTAGAATCTCCGCTCACAGAGGCTTTTCTCTCTGTGTGTAGGTTTTAATAGCCGCAAATGTCTCTCAGCCTTTTGCTCCCTAAGGAAGACAATATCAGAGTACTGGCACGGGTTTCTTAAAATTATACTGGCAAAAGGTAAACAAAGCTCAAGATATAGAAATATATTTTACACCGAAAGAAAAAAGAAAAAAAGAGAAACACACTGAAACCAAATCCTCATATTTCTTGGCTCACAGTAGCAATCTGACTAGTTCCCCAAAATGAGCTTCCTGCAAAATCACTCTGTTCTCACCACAGGCGCCATTTACCAACTGGGTGCAGCAGACACCAGGCTGGCTCCTGAACTTCTCTCCTTCAATTAAGCCGCACAACCTGTTACCATTTTGCCAGTGGACTCTATTTACTTAGGTTCTGCATAACTTGCCAAGTGCTCGCTCTGCGGAATTCCCAGCAAAGAGAAAGGAACAATTGGGGGAAATTTTTGTTCACATCCTTTCTTTTAACTTTCCACAGCAGAGGGGAGTGTATCAATGTGGAGCAGATGCGCTGAGACCAAATGCTCTCTTCTTCATGATTACAGCTGGTTATACCTGTGGATAGGCAAGCTAATTCTCCTGCAAATGTGCAAGAGAGGGTAGTACTGACGTACAATGTGCGGTCCTGGAGGTTTTGTTCTCACATAATAGGGTGCTTCGTTTCACAAGACCTGGCACATGGAGAACACTGAAGCAAACAGCCCCGTGCAGTTGGAATTCTGATCTGTGTCTGTATGGCTTGCAGAATGCCCCAGTTCTCAGCAATGTTGACATAAATACTGTGGAATTTCTGATTTGGAGTTGGAAAGTAATGATTCTTTTCACTTAATGTGCTCAGTGACTCTGCACCCTATTGTTTTCTGCCATTTGAAAATGCCCGAGGATGTCATTATAACTACATGTATCAATATTAAACCTTTACAAACAGTTGACTAAATGAGCTGTTATTATCTTTGTTTCTGAAAATAGTGTACTTTTTTACTTCATTTATCAGTAACTAGGTGTAGTCGATTGTGCTCTGGTATTGATCCCAATATCTATACCCGTCACAGACTACCTTTCCTCAAGGTCATTGTGAGGTCAGGTTATGATCAATATGAATTGACTGTCTGCAAATAAATTTATGTAGCTGACATAATTGCAAGTAATACCTTTTTCAAATTAAGGTGGACCATTTTATGAAGCGTATGTGTTTGAAACATTAGCGGTAACATCATCCAACTCTGCATAATGAACCAATCTCGCTAGAATTTACAAGTCCTCTTTGTATAACTGAAAGCTATGTAATCTCCCTGATAACCATTTCTAAATAACACCTGCAGAGCTTCAAGCTTTGGTTTTAGTGTAGATGCTAATTATGTTTTCCAAGCAATGGTGTTTTCCTATGTAGTCTCCATGTGCATTTTTATTTCCAATTTTCAAGTCTCGTTTCTATCAGTGTTGTTTCAGAGTTCAGGGTGGAATGTTTAGTCACCCTCATCAGAGGACCACGTTTGGTAAAACCAACTGTCTTGAGTAGAAATAGCATCATCAAATGCAGAGCAGATTCCAGTGCCGTTCTGTACCATGGGCCCCGCACACTGTTGAGAGACGCACTTGTGATCAGCCTGCTAGCCACTGGATGTCACTGACGCTTACATAAATGGAGCTTAAGGGGCATTTATCTGACTGTAAAAATCACAACTTCAGTAGAAAGCAGTTTAGCTAGAAACATTTCACTCAGGCAATTTCTAATTTCAGAAAAATAGGCTCATAAAGCTCACAAAGGCGATACCCAACTTCAAGCGTGATTAGTTTCAGTTGTTTGTTTCAGCTTTAACTGGGATATGAATAAACAGTAAGTTTTGGGGGTGCATTTCATTTGACAGCAGCTGACATTCTGCTTTTAAAGGGACACTACCCAACCAGGTTTGTGATATCCTAAATTCCTGCCAGAGACTTCAAATCATAAAACAATATCTTAGGATATTTTTTAGTTCTATAATTATCATTTTTAACACAGTGCTCTGTATCTTACTATTGTATGAGACATATGCTTACAAAAAATTAAAGGTTATCTGAAGCACATAGAGTATATTTTCAATACAAATGATCTGGATTCAAATTTTAAATAAGAAGTTGCAGTTTGTAAAGCATAATTAATGGTGACAAGTGTCAGAAAAACATCAGCGTGTATTGTAAAGTGGCTTCCACCATACAAATGCATTCTCAAATCAGATTATGGCAGAGGAATATAATTTTCCTTGACAATTTCATGAATTCCTTTTCTAGGACATATCAGGGAAAACAATCAGACCTATCAGTAGATGGTCTACAGAGTGAATATGAAAAGATGCACTAGATTGGAAAGATCCAACAAAATGAGGATTTATCTTTTGTCTTGGATATAGACACAAAGCAAATGCAGTATGTGAGTGGCCTGGAGAAAAAGCACCATGTAAGAGCAAAGAATTATGACGAATAACATCACAACAGACGTGCTTCCATCCCAGAGCTTGAGCCGTTTGAGAAGCTATTTTGAATTAATAACGCATGCCATCATGATTGCATTTGCTTAGCAGAAACATCCTAAGAAATAACAGCCCGCAAAAGGAAACTGGAACAATAGTTCTCCACCCTTACATGACATATAATTGCCATTTTCCTTTGGAGATAAAAGGCTCAAAACCCACAGTAACTAAAGTCCAGGTTCTTGTTTTTCAGTGCCATATATATTAACATGTGATATATATTGAAATCAAATGAATATTCCCTCAAAAAGTAAAGCGCTATGTAACTGAAATTATATGTTCATGGGGACCAGAGTAGCTTGCTCTGGTACCATCGTGTTAGAACTGAAGTGCTGGATTGGAGGGATAGAAGTCTCTTAAAATCCAGCCGACTTTCTCACAAGTACGCCAGTGAAGGTCAAAGAGGCAATCTCATCCCATCCTCCCCCTCCCAAAAAGCCACGATCGTGAAAATGCATCGTGTGCATTTAGGCCGTGTCATCTGTTGCTAAACTGATTAGAAAACAAAACTCTCTCCCCAGGTGATGAGGGCCAAGCAAATATGTCCCAAACCGCTCGTAGCTCAGGTAGTCGGAAACACCTGGAATCCCGCTTTGGGGCAACTCGTGCTGCGGAGCGGGCAGAAAGGGAACGCCGACCTTAAACTACACTTCCACCTTAAATAAATGAAAGCGCGCAGCCGCGGTAGGTAAGGTGGTCAATGCAATTAAACCCCAAACCTGAATGTATTGAACTTTCTGCAATTATACATGGGTCATCTCTGGACAATATGCTGGCCATCTGGCAGCATCTGTGTCGCTCCCTCTAATAGAGTTCCTGCTGTGGCTCGAGGCCATGGCAGGCAGCGCTAAGCGGGTCACGTGTTGTGTCTTTCAGCCATATTTAGGTCACAGTTTGGGGTGGGAGGAGACAGGAATTATCTTTTTATACAAAAGCAATAAAAGTGAGTAATCCCTGTAGTGAGCAATCCCTCGTGCTTAGTCAGAGAGAAGAGGGTAGATTTTACAGTTCTGTTCTATGCTTCATCCTGAGTTGTACAAATTATAAGTCAAAGTATTCTATGCCGAATGCTAAACATGTATCTGTAAGTTGCTTTTCCCTAAAAAAAAAAAAAAAAAAGTCTTTTTAAATGGTAATTGTCTTTTTAATGAAAGGGGGATAGAGGGAAGAAGAATTAAAAATCTATTAATTAGTCTTTAGATACTGGATAAAATGCAGCAGAGCTTAGAAAGCTAAGTGTGTTTTAGAAACTATCTTTTCTGGAAGTGGAGTTGCCTAAAATGCCCGTCTTTCAAATAGGAGCAACTGCAAATTACACACGTTTTGCCTTCCTCCTGATGCCTGCTGAAAGTTTACATGCTCATACTAGTTGACTCAAAAAAATGTTAAAACTGACATAATCATGATTTAAATGTGTACAAAAGCAACACTGAGAAACAATGCTTTCATTTCAAAGTAAAATCATTCTAGACATGTAAACATCAAACAACAAGTCTTATTAAATATTACTTCTGGCATCAGTATAAAGCTCTCACCCAGCATGTATAATTATTCCCTCCAAAAAACAGACTCCAACAAGCACATTTTAAAAGTGTAAACCTTACATGTATTATCCAAGTTCATCTGATATAGATTTTAGAAGCGCAATATGGACAAGACTCTAGTCCGACATAAGCAATTCCAGTTTGACATCAATTAGTGAGCAGCTTTTACTCTTATAGACATATTTATAATGGAAAGGAGTGCATTTAGACTTTAAGGTCCTGCCAACTAATCAATTTGATGAACTAATTGATAATAAATGTTAATTGACAACTAACAGCAGTCAATTAATTGCATTTCAAATGCAGCTCCAGGAAGCTGAGTTGAACATTATTCTACCTCAAGCTACTCAAATAATAGCTCAGCAATGACTTTGCAACAGTCTATAAAGGTCAAAGTGGGCCACCCTTTTCCTTATGAGGGGATCAGGGATCCCAGGGCATAGGTTTACAAAAATAGCAAGAACTCACGCCCAAAAGTCCCCTCCTTGCCCCAGTGCTGAGTCTGTTTCTATGAGACAGGCTGGCTTTCTAAAAGTCCCCTGGGGCAACCCTTTAGGTTGAAATGTAGAAAGTCACCACTGAACTGCGAAGAAACAGTTGGTACTGCCAGTCATAAAATCTTTGTGTCTGACAGAAGTACTTAACTCAAGCTACCCCTAGATTTTCAGGATTGTTCTGTTTAGTTATGAAATATTCACACTCAAAAAATATTTCCCCTAAGTGTGTCTTTGTGGCAAGAATGATATGTTCTTAAGAAGCTATTTTTTGGGTTCTTAAAGATAGTCCAAGAGCAGGTGGGATGCACAATTAGAGAATCTGATAAAATTCAGTCCTAAAAGTGTCGGCTGGTAGAAATTAGGTTTTAGCCAAGTGATACACACTGAACACTCTACAGCTTATTTCCAGTGCTATGGTTGCATTCACCAGTAGAAATGTCTTTGTATCCTTGCCCACTGGAGACCCCTTGCCCTTTCTGTTCAATCTTCCTGGAAAGTCCTTTCCCTAGATGGTCGCATGAATCACTCCTTTATTTCATTCAGATCTTTGCTTAAATTTCACCGCCTTGGAGAGGCCCACCTGGCCATTCAACCCAAGCCCACCCCACACCCGTTGTTCACTATCTCTTGTACCTCATTTTGCTTCACAGCTTACATCACCGCCTGTCATGATGGTCCCTTGTTTCTGTGCCAGTGCTCTCCCTCACTTCAGTGCCAGCTCTAGAAAGTGACACTTGAGTCTATTCACTGTGAATCCTGGAACGAAACAGTGCTCAATCGGGTTCCTGGTAATACCTAATGAGGGAAATAAATCATTCTGAAAATCATTCCTTCACACAAACTGCTAAGATCTAAACATTCCTCGCTCAGAGCAAACACAGTGAGGTTTTCATATCCATGGGTACCACACCCTCAAAAGCAGCCAGCTGAGAGAGCTGGAATGGTGGCTCAGGGTAGGCTGAGGCAGGTGATTGCAGATTTGAGCCTAGCCTAGGCAACTGGGCCATTTAGTGAGATCCTGTCTCAAAATTTAAAATATATATATGTGATGTGGACCAGTGTGAATGCCCTGGGTTCAATCCCCGGTAATGCAAAAAAAAATTTTTTTTTGAGGAAAATATTTGTAGCTATACTGAACATGAAGAGACCTTTTTCTTATCATTATCATATGAACAATGCAACAACTATTTGCACATCATTTGCATTGCATTAGATGTTATGAATAATCTAGAGACAATTCCTATACAGGAGGATGTATGCAAGTTACGTGCAGACACTACACCACTTTACATAAGGGACTTGACACACCAGGACTTTGGTGTTTGCAGGCTGGGTGCTGGACTCCATCCTCTGTGGACATGGGCATCCAGAAGGGCAGGGTGGTGGAAGGGAACAAAGTCGGAGTGGGAGCTGGACAGTCCGGCTCCAGGCATGGCTGATGTGCAGCTTCATCTCGAGAGAAGAGCGCCAACCCTCTGGAGCTCCATTTTCTCATAATATAATGAAGACCTCTGACAAGATGATTTTTAAAAATTCCTTTGCACTCTAAGGTTCCCATGATTTTGTTATTAATTTGTGCTATTTGGAAGCAAACAATTCTTCATTGTTCTTTTCTGGCCATGTTCTCCTTTGGAAAAAAAAGTAATAATACAATAGGATCATGTGTGTTCCATAAAGATCGTTACCTCCGAAGGCTTCGTGGAGTTAGAAGATGTCACTATAAAGTTAAATAAATGGCAGCTGAGGGAGAGGAGCATGAGGAACACAGGGAGAGGCGAGGGACTTTAAATGAAATTTCAAGTGAGAAGTGAGATTTGAAGAGACAGCTGGAGCAAGCAAGGCCCTGACGGGATGAGGGGAGCTTGGGGTCAAAGTATTTATGGGAGACAACATAAAGGTAAAATGGGAAAGAATTCGGGAACTTCGTAAAATTTTGGGTTTCCCGCAGTACAATGTAATGGAGTGGCTTCATTTTAAGGAAAGGAAAACAACCGTAATTCTAAAAAGATGGCAAAATGCTCGCCTGTGGGAATGTGGGTGTGAACGAGGGAGGCGGTGTGAGCCGTGTGAGCAATAATCCCACACTTTCGGGCCACTGTGAGCTCTTCAGGCTCATCAGAGAATAAATAAATGTAGCCTCAGTCAAAGCTTCTGGCTATGAGGACATAGATTTTTAAGTCCTTGCTGCTCTTTCTTGGCTCAGAGCCAAAGAAAACTCCCTAAATCCCTCATATTCTGACTGAGAAAGAAGTGGTGCCTTTCAAAAAAGATTAGGAAGTATAAAACTGACTTTTTTTTGCCCAAAAAAGTTAATCAACGGGCTTAAACGTCCCTGCTTTACAAGGGCAGTGGTTGGTCTCTTCCCAATCCTTTATTAGTTACCCTCCACCTGCTTTGGTCTGTGCTTTTGTTTGCAGAGGGAAAAACGTGAGAGATGCTAGCGTAGTGACCTACACTCACTCTTTCATCTTCCTTCTGAACGTTAAAATGTTGCACGGATACCCTGGGGTATGGTGGGAAATCCTATTCCACACAGGATAGAGCCATAAACTTATGGTATGTCATTGTCACAGGCAAATTCAAATATTATTTCAATAAACTCTTTGGGCAACATAATCTATGAGTTTATTAAAAGACCCCCAGGTTTATTAGGTGGACTATAAATAATGTACATGCTCTTTCTAACAAAAAAAAAAATCAATGACTAAGCCAAGGCATTAAGTTTTCCCTTCAAATTGCATTAGGAGTGGATCTGCTCGCTGCCAACACAGCCGCCAGATAGAGTTGCAGGGGCTGGATGGGCTCCTAATGTACTCTGTGAGATCAACAACTGCATCTGGATTTCCCACCGCCTCCGAGCGCTGGGTGAACTAAGGTTCAGAAGCACACAAACACACTGAAGCTATTTCTTTCCACCAGGTCTGAGGGAGCAAGTGATTTCATTTGTCCCCCTTCATGTTCCTCGTCAGAACCTTCATTACCTTCTCCAGCTCCCTTTGCTATGAACGAAGCCAATGTTACCGCCCCCACTCGCTCTCGCTCTCCCTTGCCACCTGCTTTCCTCTCCCATTCTGTCTGCCTGCCCTCGTTTTTTAGTTCATATACCTTACGTTCTGGAAAACCCAATAAGGATCAATAGAAGCTGCTAATTTCTTCTTCCACATGGAGGCAAACCAACCCTTAATCCTCCTTGGATATACTTTAGGTGTCGTAAGACATTAGAGGCCTCGTAAAATCTGACCTCTCATTCAAAAGCCAGTCCAAATACAGAGATGATACCATCTTAAAATTGTTCTCTGTTGAAAGAAATTTTGTGAAAATAAGAATGTCTTTTTTATCACCACATCTCCCACACTGGTACAGATGGAGGCAAGGGGGTGAACAGGATGAATACACTGAACGACTGCCTTCGCAGGTACCTTGGGGGTAAATGGAGTGCAGTGGCAGACTATAAATACACTAGTACATGGTAAGGGGCCGTATCAATACATAAATAAGTATATATGAATCAAGTAAGAACTAAAAATAGTATGTCATGCATAAGCAAAGAAGAGAATGTTTAGGAATAAAGGGGCAGAGGAGTTGGGAGGAAAAGAGTTACATATGGCAGAAAGTTAACCCCGATCAACGCCATCAATAAAGAAGATACAGTGAGAGTGCAAGGTAAAGTGGATCTCCAACCTGTTAAATAAGAGAAGAGGGACCACTCATATAGGAGGCAATTATACAAATAATAACTTTGAAAATAATATAATTGCATAACAAAAGAAATGTTTAGACTACTTTTTCCCAAAGCAGTTTGTCCTTTTCTCATTAGGCTCCAATGCAGTTACTGTGAATGCGTCCTAACTCATTAGTAGCAAATGGGCCTGATTTTAAAGCAACTCTTCCCAGTAGCATTAAGATGGAATTCTTGAGGCACAATAAGAAAGCTGACTAAATCTGCTTCTGGAAATCTAAAGAGTTAAGTGCTGTTAAACGGATATTCTCTGGAAGTGATATACATGTGTTAAACACAGAACCAATTACAAAATAGTTCCACTGTCCTCTAACTTTAGATGCTTTCCTATTACTATTTATGGTAAGAATAATGTATGGAAGTTCTTGTTTCTACTCTAGACCTGTTTTCCATGATGCTTGATTTAAAGAGAAATGTTCTTGCATTGAGAGTTTTTAAAAACTTACTAAAGACTACTAGATAAATACCTAATACAGAAAACCTCAAATATCAGTCTGTTTTGAAGAACTAACTGCTCGATTATAGGACTGATTTTTAGATAATGTTAAGGTGAAATCTCTAAAGGATAAGAAAAAAACATTTAGTAATAATGAAAATAAGGTATTTATTCTCTCAAAGTATTGTTTGGTAACAATAGCAAAAATAGTTGTTTGCAATGGAAAACCAGAAAAACACCCATAAAATGAAGTGATCAAGACTGACATCCCCAGAAATAACTTATCCCAGTATGAGGACCTCCCAGTTGATACACTGGAAGTGTAAAACTACTTCTGAGCTTCCTTAAGAAAAACGGGGAGCCTCCACATAATCACGGCAAAGCATCTCTCAAATCCAAATTGAAATTCTCCAAATAATTACTCATCTGAAAATGTTATTTAACATGTCAAGATTATAGAACAAACAAAAAGTCTGAAGAACCATCACAGATTGGAGAAAACAAGGCAATGCCCCATTATACAGTCTAGATTGGAATGTGAAGCCAAAAAAGGACATTAGTGTAGAGACTTGTAATATTCAGTCTGGTTTGGTGGTCTATGCCTGCAGTGGAAGCACTCTGGGAGGCTGAGGCAGGAGGAACACAAGTTCAAGCCTAATATGGGTAATTTAGCAACCTAGCGAGACTTATAGAAAGTGCTGAGCATGTAGTTCAATGCCAAAGCCTTAGGTTTAATCCTCACTATTTCAGGGGAGACAGATTGGTACTATTCAAATATGGGCTATAGTCTAGAAAAATACTATGTCACTGTTAACTTTTCTGGCTTTGATCATTGTAGTTTGATTATAATAAGTGTAGGAGAAGAGAAGTAAAAAGTGAACTCTTTCTGCTATTTTTCAACTTTTCTGCAATCCTGAAGTTATTTCAAAACAAAAAGCTTTCTAACAGTACAAAATCGAACACGGATAATTTTGCAGTTTTTAAAACTGCTGGTTGAGAAGGCACATAAAAATGTACACGTGAGCAAGAAAACCTATTTAATTTAATATTAAGGTTTTGTTTGTTTCAGTTTTGTTCTGTTTTGTTTTGCATACAGCCCTGTGAATTGAACCCAGAGCCTTCACGCTGAGCTGTGTCCCAGCCCTTTTTTATTTATTTATTTATTTATTTATTTTTATGTTTTTTGAAACAATGTCTTCCTAATTGCTAAATTTGCCACGTTGGGCTTAGACTTGTGACCTTCCTGCTTCAGCCTCTGAGAGTACTGGGATTGCAGCCAGCATTACCCCACCCATTTATTGTTGCTGTTAGTTTGTTTGGGTGGGGTAGGGATTAAACCCAGGACCTCATGCATGCTGGGTGATCATTCTACTGCTAAGCTGCATCTTTAGCTAGGTCATTATTATTTGTTATTATTGTACTTAATTTTAGACTCTAGAATGATCGTAATAAATGTTTGTTGTCAATCTCCACTTCCAATGGCAGAAAATAAGGTATGATTGTTGTTTTGTTTTGTTTTGCTGTGGGGGCTGGGACTAAACCTGGTCTTCACACAAGATAGTTTTACCACTGAGCTACAATCCCACCCTAAGAAGTGGGTCTTAATCGGAGAAGGTTATGATGTAGACACTGCGATAGGCTTTGGGTGAAGCGTCAGGTTCTCCTCTCTACCACACTTTACTGGCAGAGCCTGCTTCCCGGCAGACTGGGAAGCCAGTCTGACGCAGTTCTGATTTGCCCCTTCTGTGCTCCCAGTGATGTCTGTCAAGTGATGTGGGTGCTGCTGAGGAAGGAACGGGGTGAATCTCCTCAGAATGAATTCTTTCTTTTTTAAAGAGGAAAAAAACAAAAAACAAAATAACAATAAAGACAAAAATAATAAAAATGATACAGAATTACAAAACAAGTGGATAGGAAATTAGCAATGACTGTTATTTTGCATATTGCTATCTTCAACAGAGTTGCTCAGATTACCAGATGTAAGAATACAAGGTTGATCAAACCATTAAAGAGAATAAAAACTAATTTTAAAAAAACATTAGAAATGATACAGAGCTTCACTAAACAAGATGGCAGGAATTCAACAATATTTGTTATATTGCATATTGTTGTCTTCAAATTACTATTTAGATTACCAGATATAAGCAAACACACTCAGCCACCTTACCTTTGACAAAGGGGCAAAACATGTTCACTGGAAGAAAGATAGCCTCTTTAATAAATGGTGCTGGAAAAACTGGCTTTTCACATGCTGAAGACTAAAATTAGACCCCTGTCTATCACCATGCACTCAACTAAAGTCCTAATGCATCAAAGATCTAAATAGTAAAACAGAAACTCTCAAGAATGAGATCTGAAATTTTGTTCTATACCTGCAATTCACTGCAACATATGAAGTATAGTAGAAAAATATACTGAATGTTGAAACCTTTTTAAAAAATATGTTACAGTGAAAGACACATTGCAATTCATCCCTCTCAAAATTCTCCCTCACTTCAAACACACTTATCCTCTCATTCTTGCCACTTTCTGAAGCAGTTCTGGAAGTCTTCTTTCTTGAACACCTGTAGCTGTGTTGTCGTGGCTGCCTTGCTGTTGTAAACATCCACCTTTCATAGTCATTTTGACTTCGGGAAGAGCGCAAAGTTGAATGGTGCAGATCTGGTGAGCACTGTGGACCAGGATACACGGACTGGTTTTATGAGCCTGCCTTGCCCTTGGACAGAATGTGGCAACCGCGTTCACCGATTTTTGATCATGCCTTATAGAGACATTCATGAAGAGGGAAGCTAAAATGATCCACCAACGGACTACACTTAGTGTTCTGCTTTATTATGTTGTTTTATGTTGCAGTGCTAGAGATCGAATGCAGGGCTTCATGGCTTGGGCAGGGTACTCATCCAGCCTGACACCTATTTTGTTTTTGCTTTTATTTATTGTAGTGCTGGGGACCGAATCCAAGGCCTCATGCATGCAAGGAAAATACCACTGAGCTACACCGCAGCCCGTCACCTCTGTCTTCTATTTCCCTGGCTCCATCCAACCGGCATGAGGGCTCATGCATAGGCAGCCTTTGACTTACCGTGTGTGCACACCATCTCCTATTTCTTTTCCTGTGCTTGACCTGCCCGCATTGCCCAAAGATTCCAAAGAGAACACACACCAAGTGACAAACGCCCAAAGTGAGTTGACAGATGGTTTGGGAAGGTGCCTATGTGCTTAGTGCCTTCCTGAGGTCTCTTTCCAGTTTCTAAACACTATATGATCTAAAATCCTTGAGTCGGCAGCATGGAAGAGGCCATGGGCAGCCCGTCCGGGTCGCTCTCGGCAACACTGTGTAGGAAAACTCCTTGTAGGGCACTTGCAGCAAGACCTTGTCTGGCTCCACTGCTGCCAATCAAAACTGAGGCAGTGTCCCCGTTTGGCAAATGGCCAGAGGAGGGTGCTCTGCGGTTAGGAGAGGACCTTGCGGGCGAGAAATGGTGAATAGAGAAACTCCGTACTTTCCATCTCCCTTCCAACCTGCAAGTGGAGCCGCTGTGGTGTTTCTCCTTTTTTGTCTCATCCTGTCACTCTCTAGTCTTTGAACAATAGAGGCGACAATGGTCTTGTCTAAATGATTTCACAGGCTATTATTCAGACACTCAACTTTTAACATTTCAATTTTGTCATTCTGTTTCCACACAAAAGGTGCACTTCTACAGTATAATGTCTTCAGAATTATGTCAATGAGCGGTAATGGCTTTTAGCATTAAGTTGATCATTAACAACTCCGGGATCCCAGGCATAATCAGTATTCAGTCTTTTGTGTGATTATGACATTACGAAATTTGAAACTGATAGGATGATGCACACATAACAACATATAAAAATATTTAGATGACAATAAAGGATAGTGAAAAGCAAACCATCTTAAACCATAAAAGGAATAAAAATGCTAACACGTTTTATTTATCTAGAGAAGGCGAGCTTCTAAAAGAAGCAAACAGTATCACTATCATAATACTTCATTTTTACAAAGGTTTTCATAGTATTTCTAAACATTCTGTGCAATGGTCATTTCAATGGAGTTTTGATTTTTTTTTTGTGACAAGGTCTTGCTAGGTAGTCCTAGTTGACCTCAAAGTTGCAGCAATCCCCCTGCCTCAGCCTCCCGAGGGCTGGGCTTACAGGCATTTGCCCCAGGCTTTTTCAGTGGAGCTGTAACACAGTCTTATTCCAAAAAGTGTGTATTTTAGGTGTAGTAAATAAAATAGAAAGGCGATTCCGTGTCTTAAACATTATTAGAGCCCCTCAAATCTTCAAACTATTTGGAAAAGAATGTGGATTGACCACCGTGGATATTGTTATTACAGTTGTGTCCATTTACCCCCAATTCAATCTTTGCAACTTTCACCTGTGGTAACTACAATTATATAGCAATGAGTATCAAACCATCCTAACTGTCCTAAAAGACAGAGATGATTAAGTCACCAGGGGCTTCATTTTCACACTCTGGGAAAAGTAGCATAACAATTTGTGGTATGTATGCTGCATGTATCAGCAGGCATGTAACAACTGGGGACAGGGGGCTGAAAGAAGAAAATACACCCAGTAAGTAATGTGAATTTGTATTCCTATCCCTCACCCCCTTTTTCTCCTTCTTTCTTCTTGCTCTTTATTCCTTTCCATAGTTCCCATTTTTCTTCAAAAAGCTTATTTTATTTTTACCTTGAAAAAAGGATGAATAGTGAATCCCGTTGGGTGTCCTCCCTGGAAGTTTCTGAGCCAGATATACATCTAAGAGCAACCTGCAGCTAAGCATGGTTGCCCTGTTTGACTTGAAAACACCAAGCCTTTGAGTCCATTCGCCAGTTGGTGTATTTTCATTCTGGTCCAAGTGGTCCTTGCTCCAACCAGCCCCGCCTACACCGGTGCAGCAGCGGCATTCCTAGCCTACTTCACCATGCCCACAGGTCTGCTCCAGTTGACCCTGTTGGGCTACTTCGTCTCCATTCACACTGAACTTTTTCAGTCCTAGCTCCCAACACCGACACAAGAGTTTTATTTAGGAAATGGAGGCAGAATATTTTGAGGGAGGGTAGAAGGCTTCTATTGTCTCATTCCAGGAAACGAGGAAAGGCTGGAAGGGAATGTGCGCACTCTGTGTGTAGGGAAGCAACTTTACACAACTGGAGGTGTGAGACAGTGCTAGGGCAAGTGGGGACTGTTCAGCACACTATTCCCCAAAGACATCCCTTGCTGGCCTTTGTAGGTGCTTCGTTCTGTCTGGTGCACTTCTCAATCACGTTACAGGTCACCTCTCCCTCTCGGGATAATCACTTGGATGCTCTTTCATTCTTAGTGCATTTAAAGACAACACAGGCAAACTTAATACATACATCTTACGTATAGCATTACCTTCGATCACAAAGCATTCTAAAATGTTCCAAGTAAGAACCACTTCAATTCTATAATTGTTGCTTTTTTCCATTCCACAATTAGATATCAGAAAAACACTGATATATTAGAAGAATTGTGCCAAAATCACATTAACAAAGTATGCTTATACCTTATTCTCTTGGCTATCTTCTTAAAAACTTCAGATACAGGAAATTCTTGTGAACTAAAAAATACAGAGATACTTGTTTTCATTTATATCTCATTTAGCAGTTCTAAGAGTTTGTTACATATAGGTCTTCCTTTCGGATTTGCAACTGTTAGTTCTTCAAAGTCCTTAGGAACAAAACATCAGGTTTATCTTTCAAATGAAGAAAGCATAAATGTACAGAGACAACAACAAATCAGCCAGGAGCTCAAAGGTAACTCTCCCAGCAGAACACAAGTCATGAGCAGCAACCAGTGTTTGCACGAAGAGCAAGTTTTTCTGTAGACCAGGGTATCACATTCTGTGATAGAACTAACAGACGTGTACACGGGTGTCTTGATCTTCAGGAAGCTTTGGTTTCTTACTTCTACTGCCCTGGCCTGGACTGTCAACAATTCAGTTATCCATACCAAAAGGTGACCATCTCTCTGTTCTTGGATGGTCTGACTTTGCATAAGGACCGTGCTTCTGCTGCACCCAGGATGCCATCTGCATGAGATCCTGCCTGCTTACACCCAGTGTCTGTGCTCCCTGCATTCTGAGAAGCCACTCAACGAGAAGGCTGTGGGGACACTAGGATCCCATGACCTCCTTTCTTTCCTTCTGGGGTCTGTCATGACACTGCAGTCACCTGAGGCATGGCAAGTTGGTCCCGGCTGATGAAAAGAGGCCTCATTTCTCTTCCAGCTGAGCCTCCCAAAAGGCTGCTCAGGAGAGGGTCTAGCTTTCCCCAAAGAAAATAGCCTGGGAGAAAAAGGCAAAAGCCACAGTGACTCTTACCACCTAGCCTGGCAAGTCACAGACCCTTGTACTGGTCACATGCAGCAGCCCCATCCACTCTGAGAGGATGCTCTGCAAGGCAGAGGTCACTGGGGGTCACCTTGGTCATCTTTTTGTGACTCATGCAATGTCCATAAAGATGTGAAGTCTGCTCTTTGGCCAGTTTGAATCCAGATGGGCCTGTGGCTGTTTGGCCAACTGAATACAGCAAAGATGATGCTCTGCATGCCAGAACCAGCTTAAGAGTCCTTCAAGAGCCACTTAGTCCTATGATTCCCTGCCTTTCGGAGTCCTGAACCAACATCCGCACAGTTCAGGCTACTCTCATGAAAAGAATGGCTATCTGGAGGTGTTTTAAAATAGCGAGCATCTGCGGAAACAGGCAGTGTTCCTTGATTCCTCAGAGGACTCCGGCATCCCTGCTATAAGACCACAGTCACCGGGGAAACTCCAAGTTAGGGGCACTCACCAAGCAAGCCTGACAGACTCAGAACCACGAGGTACAGTGACGAGAGTCTTCAGCCACACAGTCATGGTATGGTTAGTTATGCACTGATAGAAAACCAGAATAAAAGTTATGCATGTTTCTATTGCTTGTTCTTGATCCTTTATGTACAACTCTTCTCTTTAGAACATGATTTACACTTCTGCAGGGATTTTTATAATAAAGGCCTTGAAGGGTATCTGGGTCACTAAACAATACCCCCCCAACACACACACACACACACACACACACACACACACACACACACAACTGGTTCTTTCACATTACTTTTCCCTTCTACTTTCCATTGCCAAAATAGCAGTCATGGGGACTACCGTGAAACTTAAAACAAATCCTGCTCCCCAAACTAGGCTCCATCTGTATCACACATTTTCATTACAGTATAATCATGACTTCATAGCACCTACTGGACTGCATGTTTAATCATAGTTTGTTTAATTGGTTTGTTGATATTTACTCCTTTTCTAGTTCCTAATCTCCCATAGATAAATTTTGTAAATATCTTACTCACTGGTCCACCCTAAGTTCAAATACACTACCAGTGAATAATAATGTCGCAAATGTCTTTTACATTTCACTTGATTTTATAACAGCAACTTATTTTTACTGTTTTTGGTTTGCCGCTTTTAAGCTACTGCCAGCTACAAAGGAAAAATATAAATCAATGAAAGTTTTAGCTGATTTTTCACAAGCTTCTGGAAATCACTGAAGATAACAGTCATTTGGAATGTAGCATATCACACTCACCTCTTTCTGCCTTTGGATTAATTTTGGAGTCTGTTATGTAAAGCAGAAATCTAGTCACTGTTTATTGAGAATAAGTCTTCATATTTTACCTTGTTCATTAACATAAAATAAAAAGAAAAATCCTTCCATTTCTCAAGTTTTGGTTTTCCTTTCAAAATTTACTAGAATACATTTATTTTCATTAAAAAAAACTGGTTTTGTACAGTCTCTGCCGCATATTTATTAACTTATTTAGACCACAAATAAAAGATTCTCCAACTTTTTCCTTCAGAGACCTTGGAAAGCATAAAGCTCTGGTTAATATTATTACACCAGTCTTCAAAAATCAAAATCACTACCAAAAACTGTTCTACACTAATAAAAATGGAGCCAGATAGACTGGTAGGTAAAACATATGCTAACAAAGCCCAAAAGTGGTTAAACACAAGGACATTTTCCTATATAGGAGACCAAAGGCCCCAATACTCAATAACAAAAATTCTAGCCATATGTGCACTTATGTAGAACAGATTATTAACTGTTCTCTTCTATAATTACAAGAATTGAATCACAATAAATATGAATAATTTTAAATTATTTTTATGAAATCACAGGCATTAAACAGTGATGATCATTCAGTGGAAATTTACATCAAGATATATGTACAACAGATACATCAAGTTCATTTTAGAGTGTCAAAAGGACACAAATTATGCAAACGCTTATATTCAAAAACATTCTCCAAAGAATTACTTTTCTGAATGACACTTTCAGTATTCTTTCTCTTTTTTTCTTACATATGCTTCTAAATCTGGGTTTGGAATCCAAACTTCAAATATAATTGCTACAAGTAGAGGAATGTTACTACTTAACATCCATGGAGGCCTAAATTGTTTTACATTCATACAGTCTCCAAGTTTCCAGCTAAAAGTTTTTAAAAGCTTATCTAGTTTCATGATTTTCAAAGTTTAACATACATTAGAATCCACACCAGGCCTCATTAAAACACAGATTGCTGGATCCTACTCTCGAGTTCTGATTCCTTAGTACCCAGAGAACACCCAAAAATTTGCTCTCTAACTAGTTCTTAACTGCTAATATTACTAAGTAGGGGACTATACTTTGAGGATCATCTATCTAACCTGACACTCGTTTCACCTCTATAAACAAAGAAACAAAGTTTCAGAAGAGTGCAAGATTGATCCAGTATTTCTGCTGAAATTAGTAGCAAAAATGACAGAAGGAGGCAGAGATCGGATCCAACTTTTTTAATGCCATGTAGACTGATCTTTGACGTGACTTGCCACATATGAGTTGTATTCAGTACCATGTGAGGTGCTGGTGAATAAGCTATAAAAGAAATAAGTCACAGCCCAGGACAAGGGAAAGCACGTAAACATCCTCTCCCCTGTCAACAAAATTAAAGACGCTCAAAGCCACACCAAAAATTGTATGATTCAGGTACTTCTTTGTGGCCAATATTCCCTTTTTGAAGTTTATTTCCCTCTAAACATCTAAGGACTTACTTTGCATTCTTACATTGCAATGTCTCTGTTGATAACTTTTCAGTAATTCCATTAGAGCAAATCACAGGGTTGTCAAATCTTCAAGGATCAGAAGATCATGAGTTGACAAGTAGCAGATGCACAGAAAGAAGTTTTAAATAACAGGCATTCATTCCCCATGTGGAGTGAGGTAGAATACCTATTACTCTATGACAGTAAAACCAGCCGGGAAGTAACAAAGAATGTAGTTATGCCACAGTATTCACCATTTGTACTACTTTTATTCAGTGAAGAATCAAAGAATTCACAAGAAAGAAAACTCTTAGATTTTCAAACAAGCTGTTTCTGTTTAAGGACAGAAGTTTCTGTTAAAACTTAGTATAATTGTGATGTCACTGCACACAGAAAAGCTGCAGGCAAACAGAACATTCTCATTGTAATACCACTACTGTAGGCATATTTGAAACACTATAGCTTCTTCAGACTATAATTATAACTGTTGCTTCTGTGGTTTCAAAGATAATAGAAGTTGTTCACAAAATTTACACAACACTGATGTGTTTCATATAAAATATAGACAGTAACATGCAAAATGCCCTGTTATACATTTTCTCATACAGAAAAATAGCTAAGAAACCTACAGACCATCAAATTATGACTCCAGTGTTTCATTATAAGCAATTAGCCTGAGGAATCGAAAGGTACAACCAAAATGGTTGGTGTAATTTGGTTAATACCATTGAAAATCTGGGCTACAGGTGCTTCAACCCACAGAAAAAGGAAATCCTAGAGACTATACAGAAAATTAATAATTTATTGGTAATCACTTCTGTAGTCAGAGCATTGATGTTGAACCTGGGCTACATACATTTTAAATGAGAGTCATTCAAGTATTCATTCATCCCACAAGCACGGACTGTGGAAGTGCTGCTCTGTGTCAGCCGCAGTCCCTGATACCAAGGAACTCAAAACCCAACAGGCGTTCCGTTAGCAAACACTGAATGCCGCTGTCAAGGAAAAGAGGTGGTACAACCATTTATTCTGTTATAGAACAGAACCTGTACGTGCTCAAAAGACAGAGAAATTAGAAGTTATCACCAGTAAGTGACTGATCAATATCAAGAAGAATTAAAAGTAGCTTTCATATAGAAAAGGCCATTGCCTGGCAGGAAATAAAGCCATGAAAGGGTGAAGGCTGAGCCCCTACAAAAATATGTTAAGAAACACAGACAGTGTTTCCAGACAGCGAGTGCCATGGAGAGGAGCTGAGGGCTCTGAAGCGGAGGAGTTTCAGAGAAGCCTCTCTGGAAAATGCACCTAAAAGTAGGGAACAAGGCATAAAAGCCATGTGTGTGATGCCAGGATGAGCACTTGTAATAACAAAGAACTTCATAGGACTCAATGACAAATAATCCAAAGGTTTAAAGAGATTTAAAAGAGATTTTTGACCTGTGGTTTCTGCTGATTCCTGGTGACCTGAACCCTGAATGTCTTATGTGAGGTCACAGCAGAGATGAGCATCAAAACAAGGTAAATGCAAAGAAACAATAAAATAAGAGAAGAAAGGGCTAAATGAAAATTAAAGATATAATACAGGACACCAGTACAGCAGCTAAATTTGGCTCTGTAATGAAACGAATCTGGACCACATTTTTAACAAAGAGGAAGGAGAAGGAGGAG
>NW_004955440.1:10267759-10326955 GCF_000276665.1 Chinchilla lanigera
GTGAATGAAAAGCCATGGTATATCCATACCATTAAAATATATACTAAGAAACAATACAAAATAAACAAACCTGATACATGGACAATGTCAGTGAATTTCCAGAAAATTACACAAAGTGAAAAAAAAGCCAATGCTAAAGTGTTACATACTGAATGACTCCATTGCTATAACAGTCATGAAATAACAGAATAAAAGAAAAAGAACAGATTAGCAGCAGTCAGAGATTACAGGAGGATGGAGGAGAAGGGGAACCTGTTGAAGATATGCAGTGGCCATACGAGTGATCTTTGCAGAAACAAAATGTTTCGTAACTAGTACCATGTCGATGTCCTCGTTGTGACTTGTACTAACGGATTCCAAATGAACATAGAAAAGTATGAACTAAAACTGTCTGAAAGGCAGTAAATGTCAGAGTAGGAAACTGCAGGACTCCCTCTCTTTCTAAAAGTAACTAATAAGCTAGGAAAAATGATCAAATTCAAATTCTGAAGAACTTGTGCTCTACTCAAAAGCTAACATCACCCAGGGGTGAAGAGAGGGTGCTCTGGTGCTTAGAAGTACCTGTCTACGCTCGCCACAACCTCAGCCCTCAGCACCATGAGAAAGCACCCTGCACTCCTGGTGCGGTGTGTTCATGCAACAGGGAACAAGAGAGACTTTCTTCTCAAGAAATGTGGTTGTGGGTCTCACCCTGTCTAGTAGTTTCCTCGAGGGTCAGCATAATGTCTTCTCTACATCACAACCAACTCACGAGTGTCCCTCAGTAGCAGGGGTGGTTACCTAGGAAGCTTTTCTAAGTCATATAATAAGCTAGGAAACGAGTTGGCTGGCATGGCCTGGGGCACAGAACAAGACTTAAGACAAGCAATGCACAGAACAAGAAGCTTCCGGGGAGGGAGGACTTGGGGAAGAGGACATGTGTGGAGTGAGGGCTTTTAACAGGGTGCCTGTGTACCAGGTACTGAAGAAAGTCACGTGTTGCCCAGGGTATGATGCTTTGGAAAAGACCTCGGAAGAACTAATCTTTGCCCTCTGGATACCCTTCAATCTCCATTAAAATAGGGAGTGGAGGCTAGCAGAGAATTATGTAAATAGTGGCACACCTGTAATCTCAATGCTCTGGGAAGCTAAAGCAGGAAGATTGCTCTGAGTTTGATGCCAGTCTGGACTACATAGTGAGCTCAAGGCCAGCCTGAACTATATAGAGAGATCCTTTCTCAAAAATAAATAGACAAACATCCTGACAAAGCATTGAAGCATTCAAACACAGAACAAAACCAAGACTGGGATTTTTTTTTTCCTTTACATTTCTTTTAACAGCTTCAGATGCTAAAACTTATGCAGACCACTGAAATGATAGAACACAAACTTTAGTGTATAGGCCTTGCAAAAAATACAGGTTTTACATACAATTGTGCCTGTAAAAAAAATACAATAAGCCAGTAAACAACAACAACCCACAACAGAAGGGAACAATCAGCTCCAAGGAAGAGGGGGCAGAGTCTAAATTTAGATGTTGCCATATTTTAATATCCAGACACCTAGTATTCAGCTAACAGTGATGAATAGAAATAAGAAAGTGTGGTCCATTCATGAGGGAGAAACTGCCCATGCAGAAAGCCTAACCATTAGATCTACTAGAAAAAGACTTTAAATTCTGTTGTATAAGCTTGAAGAGGTAAAGGAAATGGGGATAAGTAATTAAAGAAAATGAAGGGGCTGGGGATTTAGCTCAGCGGCAAAAGCGCCTGCCTGGCAAGCGCAAGGTCGTGAGTTCGGTTCCCGGTACCGGAGAAAAACTAAAAAGAAAAAAAAAAGAAAATGAGAGGGAATGGGAAATAACATTAAAAAGAAAAAATTATATCAAAAACTAAAAATCCTGAAGTTAGAAATTACAGTCAATGAAATGAATAATTCCCTGGAATACTCCACAGTGGATCTGAACAAACAGAGCAATCAGTAGATTTTAAGGCAAGTCATTGAGATAACCAATCAGAGAAGCAGAAAGAAAAATTAACATAAGCTAGAAAACATAGGCTAAAAATCCGTGGAACAGTCACAGGGTGCTCACTACTCATTTTGGAAATCCCATTTGTGGGTAGGAGGACAGACAGAAGCAGAGAGAGTACTTCAATAAGCAGTAATCACCTACCTTCCAAATTTAATAACAGGCATGAATCTACATAGCCAAGTAGTTGAATGAACTCTGTGTAGGATAAGGCAAAGAGATCCATACAAGGACACATTGTAGCCAAACATCCTAAAGATGAAAGAAGACTCTTGACAACAGTCCAAGACACCATCTCAAAAATTAAATAATAAAATCCTATCAGTTACAATTAGAAACTCAATTCATTAAAAATAGAAAGGAGACATAAGGACACAATTCTTTACAGAAGATGAATGGACAACAAATACATGAAAATTTTTTGCAATATCAGAAATGATCATGGGAATATGTGTTGTATCTACCATAAGATATGCCACTTCCAAACAGACTGTAAAATTCAAGTCTGAAAGTGCCAGGCCTTGGTTATATGCTCACCACACAGATAAAGTGGAGTGAGTTGGCAAAACTACTTTGGAAAGCAAGTAGGAATTGCTTGGTAATAGTCAATTTGTGAATGTCCAGCAATACTGCTTCTAGGTACATGTCTTAGAAAAACTCTTGGGACTGGGGATATAGCTCAGTGGCACAGCACCTATCTGGCCAATGCAAGGTCTTGAGTTTGATTCCCGGTACCAAAAAAACAAAACAAAACAAAACAAAACAAAACAAAAACAAGGAAAGAAAGAAAAACTCTTGAATTTTTCAACATGACAAAACTTATACAAGATCACTTACAGTAAATTCTTTGTAATATTAACTCCATGCAAATGCCTAATAAGAGTATAATAAAAACTAAATTTGAATTGCATCCTTGAAATGGAATACTATGTGTAAGTGAAGATTTATGGATTACAGACACATGCATCAACATGAATGTTCCCCAAAATGCAGCATGAGTGAAATAGCGAACTGCAGAGGGAAGCGTTGATATCATTCCTTTTATACAAATTTCAAAAATAGGCAAAATAAACATCATACACCAATCAAAATCTTGAAGACTACCTAGATAGAAATATATTAAAGATTATCTACGTAGATAGAACACATGTTATATTTAAATATATGCATATTTGTCTCCATACCCTCACATGTACAGCTATATGGTAAAGCTTAATGAAGACAAGTGAATAAACTTAATTCAGCATAGTGGTTACCACGGAGCAAAGCAGAGAAGGTGGGTAGTGTAGAGAGGATACTGTTAATCAGGAACCCACACCACAAACACTTTCCAAAGTAAAAGTAGTGTCTTATTTCTTACCCCGAGTTGTAAGATCATTATATTTTTTAAATGTTGCTTACATATTATGTATGTTTTTCCAGTGTGCTGTACTTCACAGAACATTTTTTGGACCTGGGGAGAATGGCAAGGGTTTGGAACAGCATCTGTGGGAAATACAACAGGGAAAGAGAGGCAAATAAAAAGACTGCCTATTAGCATGAAGGGCTCAGCTGAGGTCGATGGCATGAGTTTGTAGGACAGCCAGCTGGCATGACTCATGACCTACTCTCGCAACCTTGGTTATCACTGAGCAGTTATCAAGGTTACAAATATTGTCATGTCCAAAATATATAGCACAAACAGGAATTCATGCACTCTCTGTGGAAGCTAAATAATTTGTTGAGGGTCTACCAAACATCTTAGAGCATAAAAAAGATTTTGTAAAATCCCTTTATACCACACTATATAATTTCCATGGTGACTAACTTTCTATCTAGGTAGATAGTCTTCAAGATTTTAATTGGTCAGAATTTCCAGGAAAACATACAAGAGAGAGGTCGATGGGACAAACAACAGGGTCCACCTGTTATGGTTGGGGTCTAGATGTCCCCTCAAACCTCATGCAGTTTTAGATGGGCCTTTTGAGGAGGTGGCTGAATCTAGAGTGTGTGATTGACTGGTGATGCAGTGCTGGGATTAAGGGTGCTGGGATTAAGGTTGGGTGATTGCTGGATCAGTCCACTGACTGGATTGGTACTACCCTAGTCCCAGCAGCCTGGACAGAATATAAAATAGGCAGACAGATATTGTTAAGTTTCAGTTGTTGCTTTTGCTGTCTTCTGCCACCATGAACTGTTGCCCCTCTGCCATGTGCCACCCCGTCTTGGAGCCAGCCAATTATGGACTGAAATCTCTACAAATTGAGCTAAATAAACCTTTCCTTCCTTAACCTTGGGTGTCAGATATTTTGTCTTAGCAACAGGAAAAGTATCCAAGACACCAGCAGAGCAGCTGACCCCAGGCAGTGACCCATTCATCTCCTCTTCGGTGTTGGACTCTCCTTCAGTGAGTCAGCATTGTTGCTGGTGCAGGAGACAGAGCCTCATTGATCTCCATGTACTTCTCAGATTATAGTTGCTGTGAGCTCTCCCTTACTGTCACAATGGGCCTGGGAGGCAACATATTCTCCGTTATGTAGCAGCAGCCACACAAGAAAGAAGGTCCCACTTTGAGATCAACTGCTGCAGCAGGGACTGCAGTCCACACTGTGTCCACCTTGTTATTTGAGTACTGCCACACGGCTTCCACTCCTCAAAGAGTCTATCATCCATTGCCTTGAGGAAGCTCAGTTCTTCTTCAGCTTTTCCTACCACTGAATCTGCCTCCAGAGAACATCCCACTGCTGGGATTCCTAAAAACACTAACGCATCCCTGATATTTTGAAAGGGATTTCTAAAGTATAATCAGATTTCTTCTTGCCCTGGAGAAATGAACAGTATTTTCCATTTTCCATACTTGACTTTATAATCTCTGCGGAGCCAGAGCCACAACTGTTCTGAAGCAGGTGTTTCAAAACCGAGGCACCTCCCACCCCAGGTCCTGCACACATCTTTTCGTCTATACTTAGGTACAGGTGTTAACATCCTGTGCATGTTTTATGCTTTGTCTTTTCAGAAACTCCGCATTTCAAACCTTCTTTTCTACTCCTCCCTTTCTCTCCCTCATATCTTCCTATAACCGCTCCACCCTTGACCTAGAGGATCTCCACTGCCTCTTTTGCCCCTTATTGCACTTTCTTGCTCCTATTAACATTTCTGGTAGAATAATACAATATGGTCCAGTTACCACTGGTCTCCAGCGCCATAGGCTCTCCTGGTGGCTTTAGAAAGCCATGGTGCTCAGAGAGAAGAGGAAGTAAGAGGAGGCTGTTCTTTGCCACTGGGACAGGTACGTACGGGTCATGGCAAAAGAACAGTCAGAGGACCGAAAAGCACACCAGTCTGAGCACCTGCATAACTGTAAGAAACTTGTGCACACAATTAACACACACATGCATACACACGCATGTGTGCACAAACACATACAGTATACAATTTTGTATCTTTTCTGTAACTGAACAAAAAGGCAAAATACCTTTGGAAGGACTTGTTCTTTCCAGGTGAGCTTTTGTAAGCTTGCTTTCAAGGAAGGTTATACATGAGAGACCATGATCAAAAAAAAGTCTCGCTTCAAGCATTTACAGAACGATTTCATATCACTGAATTCCACCCATGAACACGTGCGTTTGGTTTCTAACAATGACTGACAGACATTTGGAAAGAGCAAGTACGAGCTGACCTGCAGACAGTTCAAATTTGCCATATGCTTGCTGTCACCGTTCACAGTGTGTGAACCTCACTAATTTATTCTCTCGCTCACTAGCCTCACAGATTTTGAAGAAAATGAATATCTGTTTGTTTTTCAAATACGGCATCTTATTTTCCCTATTTCTCCGAAGTATGGACAGCAGAGTGATGAACAGCTAATTGAAGACTGTTTTAAGGGAAAATAGTGGGCTTTCCTACCAGGACCCGTCACAAATGCTCTCCACATAAGTGATTGCCTTGCTGAGGAAATTCTCAAGCAAAATCCATAAGTGAAACTTCAGAAATAAAAGTTACTTCTTTCAACACATCTAAACAGAATTTTTAAAGGGAGCTTACATGTGCCTAGATATCCCTGCAAATTTAAATTGTGCCTGTGTAAGTAAACATATAGCTGGAAATATATTTAAAATCTCGCTGATTTTTGCCTTTAAAAATAACGTATTGCTTTCTCTTTTCAAATTTTTTTAAGAGACCAAATATTCAATTAACATTTTCTCCTTGTTTTTCATTCTCAAAACTTCATTTCTTGGGCAATATTTTAGATGCAAAAGATTTTGCATAAAAAGGGAAGGAGGAAAAGTTAGTGTGTATTATTTGCAAATTTAATGTCTTTTTCTCTGTGTGTATTTAAGCAGAAGTCTTCAACTTTCCCTGTTTCAGTCTAATAGCTCAGATGGTCAAGCATTTTTATCATAAAAATGTCGTTCATTTTTATGAAAATAAAGAGATTTACTAGTAAAGAAAATAAAGAGATTTACTAACTAATATGTAAATATTCTAGATTATGAACAAAGACTGTGGGTTGTACTATGCAGTTTTGGTCGCTCCTGCTTTAATCGTAGTGGCTGGTCTCTGGTAGCTCTCAATAAACAAATTTGAATTGGTCAGTTAGTCACAATGGTTATCTAGAAATTATGATGGGTATTCTGCTTTTAAAGGTGTCATATTTATGTCATAATATTCTAAAAGAATTAAACCAGCCATCTAATATATGTATAACCTCTAATTATTTTATAATAATATATTTTATTGCTTGCATTTTAGCAAACTTTATTTTTCTTCTGAGGACTTTTAAAACCTGAATCATAATATTACAAAAATAAACACCGTGCCATAGGTCATATAAATTAAGCACAAAAATAGGCTAAAAATGGTCTAATTACGGGCATGTGCTCATTTTCACTCTGCTGGACAAAATCCTTAGCAATAATGGAAAGATGATCTAAGGCTCAGCCTGTGACGTCTCACTGGTCATTTACCACAGGTCCTTCCCATTCTTTCAATTCTCAGGGCTGGGAGCACGTGGAGGACGTGCTGCTTCCGCCCGGACACCTCAAGATGCTCTGTTCATCTGTAGAAGCGAAGCCGTGGGCAGCTGGCACCCTTCCACGGGGAGCTACAAACTCCACTTCGCCACATTGCAAGTTTCCTGAGGCAGCAGATGTCTGTAGCTGCCGTTCAGGTCTCCAACTCCACCAAGCCACCTGTACAGCATGTTCGATGTACTGACAATGATTCTGTTGTTACTTAGGAAAGATTTTGTTTATTTGAATTGTTCTCTCAATTCCTGAATGGCCTGTGAGACTATTCTATGAAATAAGGCCTCATATTGCAAAACTTCGTATTTGGATATAAAAAGGAAATATCAAATCTTACACTATTCCTTTTTCTCCAACTTGTGCTCTTCACCTTTTATACCACTTCAATCAAATTTTGTTCCTTAAAAAAATGATCTTTCCAGAGAGCAGAAAAGTTAAACAACTAACAAAGCGCTCACCCTTTTGCGTTACTGACAATACCAAACTTGAACGTGCTTCTACCAAAACTTTAAACTGTGGGTGCAATCCTCTCAGAACATTACCATGAAAACATTCTGACTTCTTCGGCTGCTAAAGTGATACTTACAGTACCATTGTGTCTGTTTGGTTTAAAAATGAGGTTGATAATGATAATGTTTTTCCATAAGATGATCTTCTACTTTTTAATGATACCCGTAGTTTCCCCTACATAAATGACTAAATCCTTACAGAATCTCTGTCTTGATTAGCACTCCTGCTAGTAAAATTTCACATACTAAATCAGCACCAGCTGTAGCAAGCAAGAAAGAAAAAGGCAAGTGTAAATGTTCCATATGCCCCACCAAATTGGCATCTGTGTCAGTAACCCTTTTTTTTTTTTACTATTGTATACATACATTCTCTTAAGTGTTTTGTTCACAGAACACTGCTAACAAAATTCTTTCTGTTGGCATATCAAGGAAAGAGCCTGTCCTTAGTATCATTCGATGACAAAAAACACAGTTTCTCCTTTTCTCGTGGCATGCTGACAGATATACCTGAACATCCTATTTATGTTAGCTGCTTCAAGTTACTGAACCTTTATTTTGACATCTGTTCTCTGTAATGTGAAACCACTGCAGTCTTAGAACGCTGCTTTACAGTTGGAGTTTAACGGGTAGCAACACCAAACCAAGTCAGAGAGACAGTAGAATTATTTTGGTCACCCAGAAGACATCTCAGAGGCCAGGCTCAAAACAAAGAACTTGCTATGTTGTGGGAAATGGAGCATGTGAGATTACACTCATCTCATTAGCCACATTGCCTTCAAATTATGAAGTATCCTTCTGTAGATATACATTTTGATACACTAAAAATAACCCCAAAGGTGTACCTAAGTGCCTAACTAATGTTTGTTAGTTTACATAGTTTTTAATAGTTTACCCATTAGGATCTTATCAACTGTCTGAAATCCAATAGGTAAGTTGTTCAAGTCATCAATATGATCCTACAATAGCCATCAGAAAGCTACAGAGAATACCCTAATTAAGTGGTCTGCATACAAGGAGTGTTAGTAGGCTATGTCCCACTCATAACTGTATCACAGGTTTAAGGTATGCACTTTTTCACTGTGGAAATAATTTCTGCCATTAAAATATAGTTACTTGGTGGGACCAGTGCAGATGACAACCGCCTCTATTCTTCTTGGGGATCATTGCTTCCTGCTTATCTCTCCTTACACATGCCAAAGTTATTTACTCTATCATCCTTGATCTGACCATTAGCTCCCTGAGAGTTAGGATGGTATCTATACAGATCTCTGTGTATCTACCAGAGTGTCAGAGTTTAGTGGACACCCACTAAATATTTGTTCACATCACAATGGTTTAGGAACACTGAAAGTTTTCGTCAAGAGCTAAATTTACTGGTAAACAATTTACCCACCTGGGTTAACCCAACTATATAATGACAGTAAGGGTGAAAATGTTGTTTGCTTCCCTGAAGTCTCCCTACCACATAAATATATTTTCCTCAATTGTAATCCTGGAGCTACAGAGATTTAGTGAAAATGACACATGATGACTCTTGAAATGTAGAACTGAAAAGACATTTTAGTTATAAGACATTTTAGTTAGTTCAAAATCTCTTGGGAGGGATGTAGCTCAGTGCAAAGGCCCTAAAGTCAATCTCTAGTATGAGAAAAAAGATAAATTTTGAAAACCTCTTGGATCTTAAAATGCATTTTATCTGTTTTGTATGTTTGTTTTGGTTTCTGTGATGCTGGTTATAGAACCCAGGGCCTCTTGAATGGGAAGCAACTCTTCTATTGCTATGCATGCTAAATGCTATTCTCCTAGCCCAAAATATAGTTTATCTAAGTTTTGAGTGAATAGTTTAGATGAGAGTGTGCAAGAAAATCCATAATCACAGTTATGAATATGAAAATTCTATTAAAAACATGTAGCCTGCCTCACGGGGCAGTGACCTATCTCCCCAGGACCATGGCACTCAAACAAAGCTACTAGCCTCCTCTTGGGAAAGCTGTGGAGGAGTTTCTGCTCTGGGAAATTTGGAGGAGCTGATCCAACATTTATACATAACACATTATATTTGACTATAGTTATAGTACAGCTGTTAAGTGATTATACCTGAACATATTCTTAAAACCTTTGGCCATATAGTTGGTAGTAGCCATGATGTTTTAATGTGTATTTCTACTAATCTGTACATTACTTAAAGAAAACACAGTTCTTTTTATTTCTGTATTCCCAGATACCAGTACGATGATGCAGAGTGGGTATTTTAAAATGACTTTTGCATTTTTGCTTTTATTTGTTTGAATAGTCAATTCCTTACTTGCCTCCCTGCCTACTTGGTTGGTACTCCCTTACCCTATGTCTATATTTGGCATGCTTATTTTAACATAGTTGTATGCATGATAAATTATACCTAGATAAGGGATTCCCCCAAATGACAGAGAAATATAAAAATGAACTTGGAGAATTAATCAATCAAGAAGTCCTTCCCAAGAACACTTTATGCATATAGTCTTACTATGTTCCCTGTGTGGAGTAATAAACCCAAAAGAAGGGTAATCCATGTATCCCAGCATGGCATACAAGTAACATTCACAGATCTCTGTCTGTGCCATGAAATTTTCTGACCTTCAAGGTTGGCTCCTATTCTAAGGTGATTTGTGATTCTGATGAGAGGATGCCATGTAATTATAACCTTAAAATAATGAAGCAATGGACAGTTTATGAAAAACAAGGGGTTTTAAACATGTCTACAAGAAATTTATGGAAAATGATCATGGTTAGGAAGAAGGTTCAGGAAGCAGTGGAATTCTAATTTGGAGTGCTGGTATTCATATTGCAAGGTGATGCTTTTGCACTGAGACTATCTGTTTCCGTTAGGCCTGGTAGTGCTAGTTGTCACTGATTTTTATAATCCCGGACACTTTGCTCACGGAGGGCTACCTCATTCTCTGGAGATGCACCCCAAGCTTGTTCATGTGGGGCAGTTACTTCAAAGGCCACAGCCAGGTCACACACTATTTAAAGCACTACTTTATTTAAGACAACTTTCAAGTGTTTCCTCTCCTTTCCTATTTATGATTGCCCCATTTCAGTTTGCCATAGAACAGCTGTTTCGATATCCAGCATTTATCCGTTCTCCACATGCACCCAGCCCAAAGGGATTGTTAAGCGGATCATTGTTTTAATTCTGGCGACATTCCAGGCCCCCATTATTAGTGATCCTGTCTTAACATTTACTGTTCAGTTGGCTCACAGGTGATGTTGATTAAATTGGATACGCCACCTGGGGTGGGTTTTCTTCTGGTAGGCGCATCCGAGGCTGAGCACACCTACTGCGTCATTTTGGTCTGAGGTTTTGTGCCACATTGATGGCATTCTGGATAGAGTCTTTTGCAATCTGGGCTTGACTCCTGGCTTATTCATTTAGTAGTGTGTGAAATTGGGAGATCCAATTCACTGTCTGGTGTCTTGTTTTTGGTGTATTGTTTTCCTAATGAATAAAGCAGAGAGAACAATCATTAATTCATCCTTAGTTCCTTGTAAATTTTTAACTATTTACTGGGCATCCGCTGTGTACCTTGCACTTAGTTAATGTGGAGAAACATACATACATAAGAAATAAACCAGAGTGGATAAGGTATAAACAGAAAGGTCTTAATACTTCATGTACTGTTCATAAAACATCTCTCTACATCTACAGATATAAGCAAAGAGCTTGGGAATAGGGATTAAAAGATTACTGAACTGGAGGTTAAAAATCAAGAAAGCCAAAATAAGCTTTCATGACTTTAATCAATGAAAACACCCATGAAAAAGTAACATAGCAAAAAATGCCCCCTCCAAGACAGTATACATCAGTTTGCTAGTTGCCCAGGTAATAGTTCCTATTCCAAATCCATTTACTCCTGTCTCCTAGAAACTACTGGTCATTATGATGCATAGCTGGTCACTATGATGCACACTGTATAAACCAACCCCCAACTGACCAGCCATTCTGCCTCTGTACTTCCTGCTTGCTTACCCCATATAAGGCCTAGACCATCAGAGATCAGGGCCTGATATTCTGGGAATGATCCCAATCACTACCTGTTGACAAAAACAAATTTGCCTCCAAATCCTGGGTGTCATTTCAGTGTTTCTGCTTGCCACTGCATGTGCTATGCCATTGCTATGCCACTGTTAATTGTTCTGGCCCCTTTGGTCACTGGTCATGGCCCTCACTGACAGAGCAAGGACGTCTCCAGGGAAAGCACACCCTCAAGATTTCTTGAATCCCCTCAGAGGTCTGGAGGAGGATTCCTGGCTCCCCTCTTGAGCAGCTCATATCAGACCCCAAAGGAAAAAGGACACACTGTCTGTCTGTCTGTCTGCCTGCCTGATTCTAGTAAGACCCACAGGGTCACCCCAGTTAGTCAGTCTGTCAGTCCTGCTCAGTTTAAGCAGAAGAGCTTGATCAACTATTGTTAGTCAAGGCTTCCCTGAAGGAAAGGGGGGTTGGAATGTTTAACCTCTGAGTGCCTGGAGAATGACTGTGTAAGTAAGTGGGATGGACAGCATAAGCAATAGGCTGCTCTGTCTGTGCACAAGACTGGGAAACACTGGTTGCAGTGGTTGATTGGTCCCTCACCTGTGATTCTAGGGCAATCAACGTATAGCACAATGGAGAACCTGCATGCACCCTCCTGCAAAGGTACACAACATACACCATAGAGAGATAAAATGGGAACTAATTAGTTAAAATCCACAGTCCCTGATTGCAGAAAAAGAGGCTTTCAAGGAGTTAAAAATGAAACCAAACCACTCCCTGCATTCTCAAAGCTGCCAGCACCTACAGCTTCACCCCCCGACCCAACTCACAACTCGTCTACTTTGAGTTAAGTGAACTGGTTCCAGCTGGCCGTTCTTGCATTCAGCCACACAGGCCCTCCCTCCAGAGCCTTCTGGTTACACGCCCGTCCTAGTCACATGGCTTCATCTAATGCCCACCTGAGATGACTATCAACAATTCCTTCTGAATTCCATATTCTGACCGAGGAAAAATTAGACTGTCATCCCTGACAAGTGAGTTGCTCCTTTTCAGGTCTGAATAGATGGGACAGACCGACCTCTAGCAAATTGGGCCCCCAAGAGCACACAGTCATTGCAAGAGTAAGGGGCAAACCTGTGTCTTTCCTTGTAGACAATAGAACAGAACTCTTTGCCTTCCACCATTTCCTCTGTCAAAAAGTTACCATCATTGCAGCAACTGGGACTGTTGCTTCTCGCCCCTTCTTCTAGGCACAACCTTACAACCTGGGAGGACATCTCCTTCATACCAAACCAGTCAGCCTCCCTCTCATTTAATCCTGCACATTCAACTTGGACTGTTCCCCGAGAGAAAAAATGATTCCTGCATCAGCCTGAGACAGGTAACTGCAATCCTGAAGTTCGGAAAACACTCCTCTGGGAGGTATAGACTAAAGACTCGCCTTTGGGCATGGACATCAAACCCACAAGGCCATCTGAGAGGCTCTCAGATTCAGCCCAAGCCAGAAAAGCTTTATCCTGTTCTGCCCAAAGACCCCGAGTCCAACCTGCCTCCTCCTTACGTTCATCAAGCCAAGCTGCTCAGCCAGTCACAATGCCACCAGCGCTGGTTCTGTCTCTGCACCTCAGCCACCTGCTGCACTGTCAGCTGCTTCTTCTGACTCTGTTTAATACTGAAGAATGCTCCTGTATTTTACATGGGGCCCAAGCCTGGTTAAAGTCCAAAGTCCCCACCACAGTGGCTGATCTTCACTCTTGGGTGAACACAGTCCTCCCCTGAGTGAGCCCAAACTGGGACTGTAATGCAACAGAGGGCCACCATCAGTACTGGATGCAGACTTCATCAATACTTGGTGCAGATCAGTACTGCACTGCTCTCCTGGCAGACCTCAGAAAGGAAGGCAAGAAACCAATAAACATATTATCGGTTACCATTAAAGTTACTGAAGTTACCCACTGGAGTCCCCACTGGAAATAAATTCTGCCAAAGCAGATCCTGTAAGACTGATGGGCACTTAATCAAGCATAAATTCCTGTACACGCTTGAGTGCCCTATACCACTCCTGGGATGTGACCAGCCTCCCTCACACTTGGGTCCACTGTCCTGGACTTGATATTGACTATCTATACCCCAAGAGGAATGCATGATATACCAGCATGAAATGCTGGATAATGATAACCTTAAAATTTTGAGAGGACAAAGGACTCACCCCTGGGGCTTGTTATCAATCATACCCCTTTGGTGATTAATCTCCACCCCAAGGAAATCCCCACCTGTATCAAAAAGTATGCCTTTCCTGCCTGTAAAGCCAGTTCAAGATCTCCAAGCTGCCAGTGACACTGCGATTGCCTTCCTTCATATAGGTTGCCTACACAAAAGCTCTGCTACAATATCTGACAGAAACTGGTTACAGGACAAAAACCCGATAAATTTCTTGGAGCTTCTGGCTTCTATATGCTTACTCAGGCCGTTGGTTCTTGGAAGTGCCCCATGGCCTCTAAGGGCTGTCTTCCCCTTTGCCCCTGTGCTCTAACAGCCACTGTCCTTCTGATCAAGAAAGTTGATAAGCTCACAGGACAAGACCTAACTGTCCAGGCATCACGTGCTGTACCAGTATGAGCTGTAATAAAAATGGACCCCTGCCAGATGCTGAGTACACCCTGTTTACAGATGGAAGTAGTTCAGTCAGAAATAAAGTCCAACAGGCCAGATATGCTATGGTCACCTTGGACAAAACTATTTTAACCAAAACTCTCCTGTAAGGATGATCTGCACAGCAAGCTGCTGTTTGGAAACCTGCCATTAATGACTCAAAATAACCTGGCCCAGAGGCCTAAGCCCCTCGTAGGGACCCAATTGACTAAAAACCAAGTATTCCTGGAAGATCAGAGCCAGACCTGCCCCCACTGTTTGTTCTGCAAGCTCAAGCTGCTGCACTGGCACTTGTATCCCTGAAGCCATCTCAGACTTCAGTGTCTGTGTCACCAACCCTGACATTCTATTCTCTACTTCTACTGAGAAGAAAAGTTTGTAGGTTCCTGCTGTAAAAAATCATCCCTAGATATGGCCTACCCTCGATTAATGGCAGCAACAATAGGCCTACCTTTGTAGCAGAGGTAACTAAAACACTAGACTAAATAAACACTAAATACAGCTTGTAATCTGTTAAAAGACCAGCTATACTGACAGACATTCTTGCACATGCATATAACTCAGGTACATATTAACTACCTGTGTAAGTTTCAGAAATCCAGGTTTAGATCTACTGAAAATTGGACAGTTCCTCTGAGACAGCTCCTCCCAGGCTCATTCTGAAAAGACAATGCATGCATGACTGAAGCCTGAGGACATCATTCACAGGATTGCTCCATATCTATTCCCCTTGACTTTTGTGTCTTTTCTGGCTACTTATCCAAGTCTTTGCTTCCTTGCCCCCTGCAAGCTGTGGGTTTTGTTAATTGACCTGGATTCTGCTTACCCCAGTCCTTGCTTCCCTGTCCCCTGCTAGTTATGGTTTTGTCTGTGTGTTTGTTTGTTGTTTTGACTTCAACTATAGGGACAGTTACTCCAAGAAAATAGATCAATCAAACACTTGATCAAGATTTGATGAGCATCCAAGGCACAGTGGACACTCTCCTAAATCAGATTAACTCCCTCATTGCCTTGCCAGAGTAGTGTTACAGAACAGAGAGCCCTAAATTCCAGTTGGGCCTTGTCTGAGAAGATCATATGTAATACACCCAGCAAAGACTTGCTGGAGAAAATAAAAGAGGGGGGAAATGTAGCAGAAAATGCCTCCAGAAAGCCAGTATACTTCAGTTCGTTAGTTGCCCAGGTAATAGCTCCTGTTCTAATTCCAGCTGCTCCTGTCTCTTAGAAATGGCTGGTCACTGTGATGCATAGCTGGTCACTATGATGCACAGTGTGTAAACCAATCCCCAATTGACAAGCCCATCTGCCTCTGTACTTCCTGCTTGCTTATCCCATGTAAGCCCTGGACCAGAGAAGACATCGGGGCCTGTATTCTGGGAATGATCCAGATCAGTGCCCATCAACATAAATAAATCTGCCTCTAAATCTTGGGTGTCATTTCAGTATTGCTACTTGCTATTATAGTAACACATAACAATTTTACTTCTAATCAGTCAGGGGCAAATAAAGCATATACAAATTACTTAATTTTTATTATTTCATTAATTCATGCAAAGCAGTATTAGGTGTGTTTTGAGTAACAAATGGTGTGAGGTGTGAACACTTTACACAAGCACTGCAGCCTCATTTGAACATACGGGTCTTACTCTGCTGTGACAAAAGCAAAATGAATGAGAAATGACAGCAGAAGTGAAAAGCACCAGTAATAATAAGAGCAGTCATTGCTAGTACGTGTTTTAGCTCTTATGATGCCCTAGGCATGATCATAAATGTTTCACATGTATTCACCCATGTAATCCTCACCACTCCCCAGCAGTGAGGTTCTAAAAGTGAACAACATGAAAAGGTCAAGTATTTGACCACTTCTGACCTATACAAACGTAGTTTCAAATGATCCATCCTATTATTACTTTTCTAATTTACACACGAGGAGATGAGATGGAGAGAGGTTAAGAAACTTCCTCAAGGTCACAGAGTTTGTAAAAGGTTGTTTTTCTAATTATTGACAGACCTTCTTAATCTGTTGGTGTTCTTATGTTGCAATAATAAAAATCCAGTATATCTGACATTAGCAAGAAAAATAATTTATTGAAGGGATATGGAGTTGCTGGAGGAATCAAGGAGAAAGCTGGAAACAGATTTTTTCCAAAACTCAGTTTCTCATCACTGCAAGCTCTGCCATCACCGTCAGTCACCTGAATGAATGCAGGAGCCTTCACACTGGTCTCCTAGCTTCGGCCTTTACTGTTCTTGGGCTGGTGGAGAAACAGATGATGCTAAAATGTAGTTCAAGGGGCTGGGGATTTAGCTCAGCGGCACAGCACCTGCCCGGCAAGCGCAAGGTCATGAGTTCGATCCCCGGGACTGGAAAAAAAAAACGAAAATAAATAAAAAATAAAATGTAGTTCAAATAATGCCACTGTTCTACTTCAGCCTTTCAGTGGCTGCCAGCTCACTCAGAGTCAAAGCAACGTCTTCCCCCTGGTCTCTCTGCCCTTTGTGATCTGCCTCTTGCCCCCAAATCTCTCTAACTCCCTTCCTCCTGCCCTATCCCTCTTTCTCTCTGCTCCACACACACACACACACACACACACACACACACACACACACACACACACACAGACGGTGACCCCAGGCACACTCCTGCCCACCTCAGACCTCCGTACCTGAGCTCTTCCCCCAGATCTCCAGATGGAGGACTCCCACACCTCCTGCAGACCTTATCTGGCACATCAGTCAGACAGGCCTTCTTTAATAGCTATTTAAAACCCCACCACAAAAGTAAACTTATCTTCTTCCTCCCCTTCATTTCCTTCTTCTCTTCACTCATCATTGTGTTATACTGATTTCTTTTTATTATTGGCCATCTTCTGAATACATGGGACAGAAATATCTTTCTATTTTGCACAGAACTTGGCAAATAAATATTTACTAAATAAGTAAATGACTAAAGCTGGGCTTGGAAAAGTAAAAACAAACAGAGCAAAGCATAACAAAGTTAGATCTCTGAGGGTCCATGAAGCTCTGACTGCTCTTTTTTTCTTTCCTGTGATGCTAGGGTTGGAAGCCAGGGCCTCATGTATGCTAGGCAAGCTCTCTACCACTGAGCCACAGCTACTCCTTTTTAATTGTGTTTAAAAGTCCACTTTTAAAAGAGACACTGATGGTTGTAGTTTTGTTTCCATATGCATTCGATGGCCTGAATAGAGTGGGGTAAACAGAGCTAAGTTACTAAACAATGACAATCAGCTGGTGTTATTTTTAACATCAAAACAAAGGGAGAATGGATTCTGGGCCAGTAAATTCTGATAACTGGGTCCCACAGTTACATATGCTGATCTTCCTTATTGAATTCACTAGTTCCTGCTGGACATTTTTGGTCATATAGTAAATCATCTAGAATTCTCCAGAAACTGACTTCTGTGAAAATTTGGATATAAAAATGGACTTCCCAATGCAGACCATTATTGTTTCTATTTCCTTTGGGATAATTGTCTTCCCATAGAGTAAACATCAATATAATTATATATATTTGAAAATATATCTTCTGTATGGGTTTTAAATTACTACTTAGGATTTATATTTTATCTTAAAAATAGAGAAATTATCATTTTTGATATCATTTATTTTGCTTGAAATAATCATTTATTTTGCTTGAAATAATCATATAGATATAGTTATATTGTTTATGACTATAGGTAACAAAAATAACAAATGTAATTTTTAAAAAATTGAATGATATCAAAGTATGTAATATACAGCTGCCTTAGGCAAGCTGTTTACCTTGCTTCTGTCCGATCCTACACTAGATGGTATAACATTACAGGCATTGCTCTATAAGCTGATTACCCCTTATCCTTCATCTCAAGTTACTTTACACCATCGATAGCTTTTCATGACACATTCATCTCCCCTACTTTATTCAGGGACTACACAGTATTCATTAATAGGAATATATCATAACCTATTCAACCAATCCTTTAACGGTAGCTATTTCTATTAAAATCAGGGCTACAACTGATATCCTTATATATAAAAGTCCATGGGTATTTTCAAAATAAATCCCAAGAAGTATAATTACTGAGTCAAAGTATATTTTGCATATTATGCATATTACTAGGCTGTATAATGGAAAAACTTATAGCAACATATTATGCCCCATCAATGTATGATAATGCTCACTTTTACATACTTACCTTTACTTTGGGTTTGGTTTGGTTTTGTAATGCTAGAGATCAAACCCAGGGCCTTATACTCTCTTTGTCATTCTAACTGCAGGTACAGAATCTGTATATATGTTTGTGAATTCTAGAATCTGTATACCTGATCTTATACAAAGCTATCATCATAGAATTGGAGCTGAGTAAGACAAATCAATGCAGATCTGACCTAAGTGAACAAAGTTCCAAAAATAGCAACCTACAGCATTACTCAGGAGAACAAAAGCTACTGGAACACAGGTATGATCTTAGGTGAACATTTTTAATAGTACCAGATCCTATCTGAGGTAGATAGGTAGGTATAGAAACTTAATACTTGGAAAGGCACAATAAGCCAGACATGGCAATTATACACCACCTCCACTCTGCACTCTCTAGCCCTTGGCAGACAAAAATAATTTCACTGAATTCAAGTTCCACCTCTACGTCTTGTACAAGGCAGTGTCTGCTGTAGCCACTACAAACTCTGTAAATAAAATAGGCAAAATCTACTTGTCATCCCTAAGCCAAACAATGGTTTTGTTGGACAAATGGAACTCAGAAGATTATTGTGAGTCCATTATCTTTTACAAAGAGGTGAAAGTATAGTGACCTATGATCAGGATTTTTGAATCGTCTGTTCAACTGTCTGATAGTATCAAAGAGGGGAAAGGTTGAATCCTTATACTTTCAATATGTAGTTGTGCCTTGTGAAAATATTATTTAACAGTGAATTCAGAAAGATTCTGGTCAGAACTTTGCTGGTGGAAACAAAAGTGATTCCAGGATCGCTTTTCTGGGTGCCTCTTGAAAATAGTGACAATGGGATCCAGAATCTTTGTGTGGTATGACCTCATATACAGTGACAGAGCAGTGTCCTTCATCTCCATCCACTTCCAATTGGCTGGACTATAATCACATGGCTAAACCCAGGGAACACTGGGAAATGTAGCTCACCTGTTTGCCTGGGAAGATCCCCATGTGCCTGCCTCAGGTACACAGCAAGGCAACATAATTTTATTATTCACTGTAAATCTAGTAACAATATTTAATTCTTTAAAAATTTGCAGGACAGCAGGGTATGGTACACAGGCCTGTGATCTCAGCCCTGGAGAAGCTGAGGCAGGAGGATTACTGTGAGTTCAAAGCCAGCCTGAATTATATAGCATGACCCTGTCTCAAAAAATAAAACTAAATTCAGGAACACTGTTTTGGTGTATGTCTATGGGTTCTCTATACCACACACTTCCTCATTTCCATGTAAGAAATTATATTATACATATGATTGGATGCACAAGACTCCAAGTATTACAGCAGAAAACAGAAACACCCAAACATCACCCAGGATTTGGAGGTAGATTTATTTATCATCAATTTATTTGACCTCTAAAAACATTTTATTGACAGATTTATTTGGTAGATTAATTTGACCTCTAAAAAACTCTCAGGCCCCTAAGACTCAGGGAGGGAGGTTTTTATGGGGTTGCAAAGGGAAGTACAGATGTGGAAGGGCTTGTCAATTAGAAATTGGTTCATGCAATGTGCGCCATAGTGACCAGCCATGGATTGTAGTGACCAGCAGTTTCTGGGATACAGAAGTAACAGGAACTGTAACAGGAACTGAAGTAAACTGAGGTTATCTGGGCAATTAACAGAAACTGAAGTACACTGGCTGGGGGGTATTTTCTGGTACAGTATGGAAGCTGGGACTCCATAGTTTAATTGACCTCTTCAGGCAGGTAATGTTCTCTCCAGTGATTTCCAACAATTTCAAATGTCAATGATTCCTTTAATTATTTTTCTCCAAAGAGCCTATGTTTCTAAGTAATTTGTCTACTAAACTACATACACCATGCAGCAAATCTTTATGTTTTCTATATGTAAATAATAACAAACAATGTCACTGTGTGTGAAGATAGGAACTTTACAGAAGCGATAGATGTTAAATGAGGTCATAATAGTGTGGCCTTAATCCAATAGGGCTTTTTTTTAAAGAAGAGAAACAGTTATATTCACATGAAGACCATGGGGAACACTAGAAGAAGTGGCTACCTTCAAGCCAGGAGAAGACTCCAGGCTTGAGCCTAGACTTCCATCCTCCAGAACTGTGAGAGAAGACACATCTGTTAAGTTATTCATTGTGGGACCCTTTGTTATGCCAATCCAGCCAAACAAATACACATAGTAAAACATAAAATTTCTATCTTAGGTCTTTAAAATATGAAGATAGGGTCTGGGGATTTAGCTCAGCAGCACAGTGCCTGCCTGGCAAGCACAAGGTCATGAGTTCGATTCCCGGTACCAGAAAAAAAACAAAAACAAAAAATAATAAATAAAATAAAATATGAAAGTAGATCTCTAATCTTTATCCTGTCAAAGTCAAACGTAATTAGGAACAACTGTATAAATATAATCCAAAACCCTTTTATAAGAGAGCTTCAGCTAGGAAGGATAATGTCTTAAATTTCATTTCTGTTGCTCATGGTTCTGTTACATGCATATATCAAGCACCATGTATCTAAAAGCTCTAGGTGAAACAAGAAATAGCTCTATAAACAAACACTCATACCAGATTCATTAGTCTGTTTTTCACTATAATGTCCCACCTACTAGAGGCCTAAGTTCTCTTTAATGCTCTTTTAGGAAATCTTTGCATATAATCGTACAGGTACATTACTTGATGTTGAGTTAACCCAAGTTCTTACTTTTAGGTTAGTATAGCAGGAGTGATAAAGAGATCATAACATTAAGTAAAGCATATTTACTTTTGCCACCAGCAAATCATCTTCCCATTCTTATCTGTTTCTTTTTTATGAATTTTTTTTTTGTTTTTTGTTTATAGTTTATAGTACAGTACTCTGAGTAATGACATTGAAGGTATTAATACTGAGTGAAATTATTTTTATTGTCTTATTATTTGATTGTGAAATTTTATTTTATTTATTCATAAAATAAATTTTTTTAAAAAAAGAATCAGTACCTATAGATGCAGGAACAGTTATCAAGACAAAATGCCAGGGTCACTCACAAAGTAAAGATAAAAAGTCCCCCGAACATATTTTGTAGCATTGCTTATTGGCATTTGCCTTGGCCGTCTTTCTCCACCTGCGTGTATGATTTTCACACATGGATCATTAGTCTGCTTCTTTGTGACCGGTATAGGCTTTAAGAATGTGAAGACCATCAGAAAGCAGGTTTCAGCATTCTCATTTTAATAATAAATATAAACACACGCTTATCCAGTACGTTTTATGCCTGCCTGCAACAAAAACAGCTGAACAGATTGTGATGAAATTCAGAGACTGACAGTCTGACAAAAAAATCCCTTTTTGTCTAAAATCTGGCTTCCATAGGTTTGTGCAAATCTAAATATTTGATTTTGCACTGGAAAAGGAGCCAGTCTTATGTACAATTTATAAAATAAATGTGTAGATACATGTTTTAAAATCCCCAAATTTTGTCAACACATACTGTCCAACTTTAAATACTTTTCTCCCCCACTTTTTTCCCCCTGTGACTTGGGTATGTTTTTCCCCCTGGTTTTTAAAGCTTTAACTGTATTTATCTAATAAGAACGCTTTTGCAAGCCAGTGTTTCAATAATGATTTAACAGTAGTTTCAGTGTCAAATTGCCCTTTCCTCAGCAGGGAGTTTTAAGCCTAGCTGTATTATACCTCCAAGACACTCAGGAGCTGGAGTTGGGAGATAGAATATTTTCTTTGAAGTTTGCCTTCACAGCACACCAGGATGCAAACAACTTTCAGTTACTCAGCATTCAAACAATTCCATCACACAGTGACCAGGGCTAAATGTTGTACCAAATTTTCCAATTATATCTTTGTGATCCTGCCTACATGAGGTTAGGTGAAAAAAGTCTAGTATCAACATAAAACTCCTTGTCTAAACAGGACATCTGGACTTTGAAATATTTTTCCTTGTTGGTTCCAAATCTCTCCTTGGCAAGTCATAATCACAGAAGAAAAGAAAAAAAAAAAAAAAAACCTGTGGAAAATTTTGAGTATTTTTGATAAATTCTTTACATATATTTTAAAGATGTTTATTGTGCCAAAGATACATATGACCAGTCTAGTATATTTATGTGGATTTCTCTGTTTATTCTTCTGCTAGTATATTATCTTTATGGTTTATGTATCATCATAATTTAGCTGCCTCATTACTATTTCTTTAAGGGATTTCTTAGTCGTTTCTGGTCCTAAAAGTTGAACCTTCTCCTTTTATAAATTTTCTAATGTTCCTATAGCACTTCTTCCTTTCTCATGAATGGTAGAGAGAGGAAAAAGGTAAAAACTGACCCCAAAAAGCAAATAACTAAAAATCAGAATAAGAATGAAGGGGTACCATGTGAATTAGGGAATTTCATAAAAATCATCATGTCGTATAAAATATAACAATTTCTGATGCAGACAGTTGTCATCCTCTACCATTTTGAAAGAAAAGTTTACCGAAGTGTAGTCAAGTCAGGTGGATGAAACGGGGAAAGACTCAAAGGAACTCACTACCTGGCACTCAGCGTTTACTCACAAAAGTATAAAATTATAAAAATAAATATCACTCAGGCTGTATTTGGAAGAAGTACAAAGGTAGACCGAGTTCACTCTCCAGACAAAGTTGTACAAATCAAGTCACTGACCCGCATTCAGCTGAACACCAAACATGGCGCCCCTTCTCCTAAAGTAATGAGTATTCTTCAAACGGCAAGGGAGCACCGGCTGCTGTTTGATGCTGATGACATTGAAAATTTAGGAGAACAGAAATCCCATCACTTTTCATTTGTATGCAAATTTGTCTGTTTCAGAAATTAACCCCTGGACCCCACGTCAGTTTTCATCTCCACGAATTTTCTTCGCCAGCACCACATGGTTCAGTCTTGTCACTATCCGGAGGTCAGTAGGCTTCCCTAGTTTAAGAATAAAACCACTACCACCAAAGTCATAATGGTGCTTTGTTTACCCTCATTACTGGTGGATAAAGAGCAAGGAAAGAAGAGGATTACTGTAAAATGCACATCTTTAATGGCCAGCGGCATTGAAATGCAAACTGCGTGGTACTTCGGCCAAACAACTCTTCTTGCCCACTTCTGGCGGTGCGAAGGTAAACCCCGGACAACAGATCAATCCTGCTACCCTCCCGCTCAGTCAGGTCTTCAGCTGTTAAAAAGTTCCTTTGTTACTTTCAACCTTAGACAAATGTCACCATCTACATGTGAAGGGGAGAGAGGTGATTGAGGTTTTTAATTGATGTGGATTTAATTATGCTAATTTAGACAGCTGTAAAGCATTTCAGTATAGCGACATAATAGGGTGAGCAAATACAGGTGCCCTTCACTGTAAAGGCTTAATTTTTAACCTAGGTAATTTTAAAGGGAACAGGGGGTTCAAAAGTGTGGACAATTTAAGGATTGTAGATCTGAGGCTCGCCCGCTGCCTGAAGAATTTAACAGGCTCTAAATATTCATTTCTAAACACTCATTCTTGATTAAAAATCCCAGACTTGTCTCCACTTAGAATGGACAATTTCAAAGGATGGTTTTATCAAGAGCTCATTCGTGATAACACTAAACTAGAATTAGGGAAATTAAAAAGGACCTTTATTTCCATGTCTGAGGAAAAAGCTGCACAATGGAAATAGTGATATTTTTAAAAGTAGCGAAGTGGTTAGTGAATAAATCCTACTCATTTAAATCTTTAAATTTCTGTCAAATGTCAGTTTTTGGTTTTTTTTTTGGTTGGTTGGTTGACTGCATAATAACACAGAAAACTCTCTAAGTTGTTTTGAGCCTTTAGCAGGAATGCAGAGTCCTGAGCCTTCTGAGGCGCCCAGGAAACACCGGCTGGCTAGTTCTCTGCTCCGGAGGGAGCCTTGTCCTCCGTGGTGTCACTGAACAGGCTGAATATAGTCTTGCGGATGAAGAGGAGGGAGGAAATCTGAAGAACTCTCACATCTCCCGTGGCTGCCGAGGTGGGGAGGTCCGAAAGGTCTCAGCTCTTTAGTTCGCTCTCGCTGCTGGCAGAGGCTTTCTTCAAGGCGCAGGTGGCTTCCATAGACAGATTTGCCTCCTAGGAGGCCTGTCCTGGCCGCCCTGGACAAAGGGCTTATAAATGAATCATCTTCCTTTCTTCAGCCCTTCCCTTCTCGCCCTTGTCAGGCTTCTCTTCTGTGCATTTTCCTTTGTCCTCAACTCATCAAAGATGTAATTAGCTGGCAAAGAATAGAAGAAAGGAACAGGGCATCTGGCTTCCGCCCCACCCAGAAGGTGCGGGGCGACCTTTCCAATCCTGCCTCAGCTTTTGGTGAAAACACACAAATTGGGGGTGTGAATCGTGGCTCTGGTTTTTACTAACTCTTCACATCTTGGACGAGGTATTTCACTTCTGTGATTTAATTGACTGACCAAATATAAAAATCACTCCCGGTTCACACATTTGTTGAGCCTTCATAGGAAATAAGCGCAAAAAAGTGCCCAGGAATGCATGCAGCACACGCTGGGCAGCAAATGATGCTGACGCTTTCCTTCTCTCCCACCCCCAGGCTTTGTATTCTAACGTCAGCACCTCCCACCCCTCTGGCTGCCCAGCAGCTCCCTTATTCCTGTTCCTTCAAGACAGTTTTCCACCACAGTTTCTTTTTCCTTTAATCTTTTTAAATTCCTTCTTGTTTGTCAATGTATTACATAATCTTTTCTTGTGGCTCCTCCCAGATTATTTCATTCTCTTCATCTTTTTTTCCCTTTTTGGAGAGTTATAGTAGCAGTACAGAAGGTAGAGTGTCAATAAATGGGAAACTCAAAGGATGCACAAATTAATATCCTATACACTACAGAGGATATCTAATATTGTAGTTAAAATTCTGATATCATTTTACCTACAGGGACTGATATAGCTATATACAAATTATTTCTTCCCAACTTCTGAGTATAATGTGTAGAATCAAGTCCTCCAAACCCAATATGGAAGAGTTGCGATTTGCATGAGCTGTAGGTTTGACTCCAGCAGCACTAGGATTCGGTTCCTAAAATCACACAGAAACCACAAGAATAGTAAGAATGTTGCAGTGTTTGATAGAGTTTCAATAAAAGTAATAAATATGATTGTAAAAGGCTGCTTGTCTCTAGCAATATGGGGAGCTGAACTAATACAAACCATGTCTGCTCTGCTAACTTAGGGATATTCTGAAGATAATATAACAAAAAATAAATAAATAGCTGGGACTGAAAGAATGAATAAAATTCCCTGCTTCAACAATGGAGTAAATTTGTGGTCAGAATGGTGCGCTTTGGAACTAACAAAGTAACTTGGAGGACATAGTCAGGTAAGCAGCAAGGAAGTTTGTTTCTGCTTGTTATAAAAGAAGAAAAAAATCAGTACATATTAAACCCTCACAGATAAACCTTATACGAGTGGAAAGTGTGCATTAATACTGCATGAATTATTTGAAAATTTCACATAAAGAATCAGATCAGTGGAAATGAATCTGGCAAAATCAAACCCCAAATCTATGCATATGGACATTGACCTAGCCTAGAATACCCAAGAATGGGACAGGTGAAACAATACCAAAAGTTCACAATGCCAAAATGACAAGCCATACAGAGAAACAATTTCCCTTAAGGATAAGGTGCCTTTGCAGAGGAACGAGTGGCTTAACATAAAAAACAATCTGAAAGACACGACAAGGTAAGCATATTTAGAATGCTAAAATAGATATAAGGCAAAATTGCTACAACTACTGAAAACATAACTTTAAAAAGGAAAGGCCAATCTGAAAAATAAGTGCTATAGTTTATATCCAGATGTCCCCCAACAACCTTGCTGTCATAGGTGGGGCTTTGGGAGGAGACTGGATGACGGGAGCTTAAAGCTGACTTGCTGATAAGAGGCAGGGTCTGGTTGGAAGAGCGAGGGTGAACTGAAAGGGTTTCTTTTTTCTCTCCCTGGCTCCTCTGACTGCTCTCTTGCTTCCTGTCCATTATGAGGCTTTGCCGTGCATTCCTACCTTGTGAGCAGTGGATTGTGGACTGAAACCTTTACAGACTGTGAGGCTAAACAAAAACAAACCCTTCCTACTTTAAGTTGAGTATGTGGGTCTTGAGTCTCAGTGACGAAGAAAGTAACCAAGACGATACTGAACTGAGACTTGCAGAAATACGAAATAGATTTACTGCAATGAAAATGCTGAATGTAGGGGCTCATCAATACGTAGAGAACTAGCATGTGAACTGTGAAGACAGGCATAAGTAGATTGCCACCAGTTAGAGAAGAAAGGAATCAAATACAATGTTCAAGAAATGCTAAGAGACAGGAAAGATAGAATGAAATGATCACACTTACATCTAATAGTTACAGAGGGATGAAACAAATGAAAATAATCCGTAACTGCATATCATAGTGAAAACTCCAAAGTTTATATGTATGTGTGTATCTATATTAAAAGCAACTGAAAGGAAAACTCAGATTACATGGAGATCAACAATTACCCTGAAGCAGAATCTTCATCAACAAAAATAGAACAAGCAGGAAATAGAATAATATCCTCAACATGCCATGGAAGAACAATGGTTGACTTAGAATGTTATACCCAACACTTCTATAATTAAAGGTAAAGAACATTATGAAGAGATTTTCTAATAAAAACTTGTAGAGTTAACCATTGTCAAATCCCTTCCTGAAAAAAACCACAAAGTCTATACCTCAGTAAGAACAACACTGAACTAAAAGAAAGAAAATGTACAAATTACAGTGATAAAAAAAAATTGGTAAATATGTAGTTCTAAGTAAATAATGAGATAAAGATAATAACTTCTTAGCATAAGGGATAAACAATGGAAAATAATATATTGACAGTGGAAATATGCCCTTCTCAGCAGTTCCCTGCTTCCTTTGAGGCTAGAACTAGCCACGTGACACAGATCTAGCCAGTGAGATGTGGTAGAAAGGTTAATGTGGTTTTCTGTGAAAGCTTCTGTCTTTTTGATGTCTAAAAGTGTAAAAACTGTCTTGCAACCAGGAAGCAATATGGTTGAGTAAAGAAATAAGGCAACTTTTACTGACATCTATCCTGTTGCTGAACTGCTGAACCAATGCCAATAGCTACCTACCTCCAGCTATTTTGTCAAGGAAGACAAGTAACTTTGTTGAACATGTCATGTATCCAGCTTTTCTGTAACTTGCAATTGTTTAAATCATATTTTCAGCTGTTCTGTAATTTGCAATTGTGCACGTTCTTAACTAATATAAAATCATCTGTTAAGGTTTAATTGTGTGTGTACAGAGCCCATTCTTAGCATTAGCCAGGAGTCATTAGACTAGATAAACTGAAATATGAGTTTAGAAAACTAAGGTCAAATTTTAAATTCTATAAGAATTTTACAGAATCTAAAATGCTTTAAATTTGTTACTTAAAAAATATCGATAGAGACAAAGAGAGAAAGAGAAGAGAGAGAGAGAGAGAGAGATACTGATTTCATAAATCTGAAGCTGAACTATTAATACATGCTCACTGTTCAAGGTTACCTGGTAAGTTTGAAGCAGGTGCTTCACTGCGGTGAAACAGCTGGTGATTAAACCTTCCACGATCTAAGAAGTACTTTAGGAAATGGGCAGGGCAAATAAAAATTGTAGAAGATGTGGTTTTCTTGATTTTATGTACTTTGACTTTTAGCCTTGTGGCTTCGCTGGACCGCCAACACACCAGTAGAATGGAGGCACTGAAAGCCATGCCACTGAGATCTTGTTTAATAGTCTGAATATATTGTTTCCAATTTGACATAACAGGCTTATCTAACATAATCACTAAACACACATCAACTGGAGTTTTGAGGCATTTAGGTGAAATGCCTTAAAAATATAGATTCAACTGATTTTTTTTCCAAGGTTCATGAAGACTGTTTCTATATATCTGCATGTTTCTGATGCTTTTAAACTCACCATTATTTATTCAAAGATATTTGAGATGTCTGCTTTAGTGCTTTAATAGTTTTTATAAAAACCTTTGCTCTGAGCCAGGTGTGATGGCACATGCCTGTGATCCCAGCACTTGGGAGGCTGAGGCAGGAGGATCACTATGAGTTTGAGGCCAGGTCAAGCTCCATAGTGAGTTCAAAGCCAGCCTGCATTGTATAGTGAGACCCTGTCTCAAAAATAAATGAATAAATAAATAAAACAAAAATTAAAAAACAACAACAAAAATCCTTTAATCTGGATCAAGTAAACTTACTGTCACACTTTATATACATCTTTTAAAAGTTGGTCTAAAACAGAGGTAGAGCAAAGCTAGAAGTCATTCTAAGGTTTTATTTTAAAGAGAGTAAATTCTTTGGCTGGTAACACCAAGGTGTTGTTTAAAGAAGAGGCTTCTTTTCCAGTAGTGTTTGAATCAGAGCAGAGACCAGGACAACAGGGCAGGTGCTTGCCTATTGATTTTCAAAAATGTCAGAAAAGTGTAAATTTTTAATTAAAAGAACCAGAAGACAATATGAAGCAATGGGGAAAAGCACAAGCTTCTGCCTCAGATTTGGCTTCAAATTAATTTAATTATTCAGCATACACTTTTGAGTCACCGCCATGATCTGAACAGCACGGTGGGCCCTGGACACACGATGATGAACAAAATCAATGCAGTCCCTGTCCTCACACCACTTATAGCCCGATGAGGAAGACCAGAGTAGAGACATAACTGCATACAAGCACACGATTACATTTGCTCTAACGTGAAAACTGCCAGGAGCTTAGAGAGCTATAGCAAGCTGTCCTGATTCAGCCTAGGAAAGAGCAGTAGTCCCTACAAGGAATGTTGAGGGTGCAACTTAAAGGATGAGGAAGTCTAAAGCCAAGCTAGCTGTCCATACCAAGAGAGAACACGCCCAGCAAGCTAGGTGTGATGGTGCAAGCCTGTTATCCCAGCACTCGGGAGGCTGAGGCAGGAGGATTGTGTGAGTTTGAGGCCAACCTGGGCTACAAAGTGAGCTCAAGGCCAGCCTGAACTGCATAGTGAGACCCTGTCTCCAGCAGTCCTGGAGGAAGCCAGTCCAGCTCACTCAAGCAAGCAAAGAATGACTTCGTCTGGGATGTCCATAGTCAGGAAGAAATTCCGTCATTTGCTTTTTGAGGAACTATTAGCAAATCACATGAGCTGAAGACTCAGAGTTTGACAAGGTAAGACACTATGATAGTTAAGTGAGATCTGTACATAAAAGATCCCCTGCTCCAGTAGATGTTATCTAAAAGTTTCTCATCCCTCTCACTAACTGAACTTCTGCTAAGCTATCCTGCTGGTTTTTCTCTCACTAGAAGCACTATCTCTAAACATAATGGAACTTTTCTTATGATTGACTGTCTGATATGTTGTGTGCCAACTCCAAGCAATCTCATGTTTATTGATTTAAGGTATTCTTAGCCTTGTCACTCATTTCTCAGATCAGCTGCTTAGTTTCCATTCTTACTGCTTTTCATTATATTGAACACAATGCTTATTTAAAAAAAAAAAAAAAAAAAAACCAAAGGTCACCATCTTCGTGAGCCTACTAGCCTGGTCTATTAATCAGGGCTTTCCACAGAAGCAAAAACAAGTGAGCCTGCACTTGTACACTTGTGTATGTGTGTGTATGTGTGTGTATGAGACAGACAGATTGTAAGGACTTGGCTTACAGTATTGTCTGACAAATATGAAATCAGCTGGGAGGACCACAGGTTGGAGATTCAGGGACCTGGGTGTGATGGTGCCCACCTACAATGCTAGCATTCTTGGAGGCTGAGGAAGGAGGATCAAAAAAAGAATTGCTAGTACATGCTGAGTCTGCACACCTCTGAGGCTGAATCCTGACTTCCTTAAGAAACCTCAGGTTGTAAGTCCTTCAATTGACTGGCTGAAATCTCCCCATATTATAGAAGGTAATTTATCTTACTCAAAGTCTACTGACTTAAGTGTTAATCACATCTAAAAGACATGCTCACAAGCAACTTCGAGACTGGTGCTTTAGTGAAACTGGGTACCTTGGCCTAGCTGAGTTGACATGCAAATCAGCCATTCTAGCTGGCCACATCCGAGCAGCCTGAGAGTAGCTGCTATCTCCTATGAGAGTTGGGTCTCGGAAGCAGAGATTTCACAGTGGCCCACGGTTGTGATCGCTGGGCCAGTGTCAAGGCGTGTGAAGGAGACCTCAGGGAAGCAGCTTCAGAGATGGACAGGCAGCCACAGGTGAAGAGGGAGGGAGTGGAACACGGCTGTTGAGACAGAATGATAAAGCCGTCTCTAGAGGTTCGCTGATCCTACTGATCTTCCAGTTCTCAACTAAGATCTAAGTGTGCAGTTGTGATTATGCCTGAACAATGTCCCAGGATCTCAGATCATAATATTGTATGTTCTTCTACAAAGCTGCCAGATTAGATTTTTCTGGCTTACCTCCCTACTAATTTTAGACAATATTTTAACAGTATAAGCCCTAGTTGTCATATCTGTAAAATGGAAAAAATATTACCTACTTTAAGATTGCAGTGAAAGTTGAATGAGACAATCAATACATCTAAACTCTAAAGCAATTAACATTGAGTTTGATCAATAGTAAGTATTTTAATGAATGTTGGCTATTACCATAAATTCTATTCATCTTGTCCATCAGAAACATGTTGGAAAGTTAAGCTCTGGTCACTACGAATGCCTCTCTTTATGTGTATGAGTGTGATAACTTTTTGGTTATGTATATACTCATATATTTCTATTATATTTCATTTTTCCCTTCTACTTTCTGTACCTTCCATTAAAAAGTGAGACCTATAGACAAAGGATAAATATTGGTCAAAGTTTACAAACCTTTAGTTATAACCTAAATGCTACAGACCTAAAGGGCAGTATGATGACTATCATTAATAATATATTGTATATTTAAAATTAGATGAGAGTAGATCTTAAATGTTTTCACCAACTGTTTTATCTTTTAAAAATAAAAAGGTAAATACGTGAAGTTATAGATACACTAATTAGCATGATGATGATAAGTAATTCACAGGACATACGTATATCAAAACAATGCATTGTCCACCCTAATTATGTAAAGTTTCATTTGTTAGTCACACTCAATAAAACCGTAAAAGTAAAGAATAAGAGGAAAAGGCCAAGTCATGAGTAAATAAATGGTAGATCGTGCAGTATCTTTCATGCTGATATCCCCCAACTCCTAGTAACTATTGACCTTAACCAGCTGTGATGGAGCACACCTAGCGCAGGGGATCATGCAGCAGGTTCTCTTCCCTGCAGAGGGCCGGCGTGTTTAGCGGTAAGGGAACGATCCTAAGGGGTCACACCAAGTCTCAGCACCAAAGTCAGGGCGCAGTAATAGACACCTGGAGGCCGCGGAACCGGTTGATTCTTCTGCAAGGGGCCTGGGCTGCAGAGGCAACCTCACTTCTCGGGAAGCCTTGCTCACTGTCCAACGTTTATGAAACGCCTGCCCAGGCGGCTGGATCCTGCCCTGGTCGGCGGCTTCTGGGCTGCGAAGCTGTCACCCAGGGGCTGGCCGCGGACACGCTTTCTCTGGTTCCGCGCTTTTGTTTTGGGGGGTGATCTGTGACTACACATTTCTGTGAGTTTACTAACCATATTCTTGACACTAAACAAATGCAGTGAGTTGCTCATCACAGAAAGGGTCACTTATTTTCTATTTTGGGTCACTTATTTTCTCTGATGAAGGAAAAGAACATGACAGCTCTATATTAATAGTGCCAAAATTAAAAATCCATCTTCCTTTGAAAATCTGAGTATCCCGTCCCTTCTAACCGCTTATAGTTGGTGTTTGCTGCTCTCCTCACATTTTGCAAGGTCTTGCTCAACAACTAAGAGACACTTCCTACCGGAAGTGAAAGTGGAACCACCATGGCAGTGTCTATGGGAGAGGTACACTGTGCTCGCGGAGTTGCTCTGCGCCTTCCCTGGGCCCTCCTTTCCTCCAGAACCCTCAAAGCAGAGCAGTATATCTTCCCATGAATATTAAAGCACTAACTTGACATTCTTGCTGTTGACAATATTGGTTATTCTTCACTTCTCTCTCCTGCTGTGGTGCAAAACCGGATCCAACACCCCTGGGCCCCTACGGGCTTGTACCGCAGCTGAAGGGAAGCGTGCCAGGGGCTCTGGACGGTGTTTCCTCCAGCCTCGGCACCTGACTTCCCCTCTGCTCCCCTCCAGTCTCATTGGTTGATAGGGCAGCTGTGATCCCGACAACAAGCTTGGTGTTGGGTCAAGTTTTCTCTTTGGCTGACATAGTCCCTTCAGTGCCATTTCCCTTGACTCACCCGTGAGTACAGGAAATGTTCTCTGTTACTTTATAAAATAATATGGCATCCATAAGCAAAGCTCTGGGTTAGGATTTTTTGAAAACGTCGTCCCTTACTGCTTGTTCTTTTCCATACCAGAATGCAAGCAATAGGGCCACAGCCAGCCCCAATCCACTGTTTAGTGTATTAAATATAAATCTTAGTGTTAGGATAAAATGCACAAATTTTTCCTCTCCCTAGGAAGCTGGAGTGCAATGTTTGCCCATATAAGTAGTTTGTAAACACAAACGTGATAAGCATTTCTATGTATTATAACAGATATGAGATTTTCTCCAAATACTTCTTTAAGAATAAACCTTTGTGTCCTAATGTAGCAAGTGTGAAATAAAATTGATGCCACTCAATAAAAGAGTGCTTTTGCCCAGTAGTTAAATGACGAATCAATTGAAAACTTTCCTTTTATAGGAAAAAACTGCCATTGCTGTCTCTTTATTATAGAACACCATCTTCCCCCAAAACACTGATAATTAAGGCCTGTGGTATGAAAATTCTATCTGATATAATTTGTTTCTAGTTTTAAGAAGGCAAAATTGACTGCCAGGGCATGGGATTCTGAGAAGAAAACTGCATACATTGATGAAATAATATATTGATATTTTTTAAAACTCTTTTTTATCACGCATTTTTAAAAATAGCTAAATACTATAGAAATCTATAAAATAGTGAAATTCTCCATCTCAGAAACTCTCACGTAAACAGCCTGATAAATAGTCTCTCAGAACTGTCTCTCCATGCATTCAAATATATATGTATATTATTTTGAACAAATGACAAAATGCTGTAACTCCTCTTCATGATTTCTTCTGTAAATTACAGTATATGTAATAGTTCTCAGACATCTATTCCATTTCATGATATCTAAAACTGTCTCATTCTTTCAATATATAGAGACAGAGTAGTAGAGGGATTAAATTCATGGACTTTGTTGGCAAATGATTTTGTGGGGCTTCCATCTTAGACCTACTATTGGTAAGTTTCTGTGTGCTTTGCCTTCTACATCTGTAAGATGTGACATTAGTAACATCTGCCTGACTGGATTAAAGAGTTGCTGCTTAGCATTTGGCAAGCATGAAAGTAGGGTTGTAGTGTTACAATGGATGGTTGGTGTCTTATTAACAATGCAATATTGTTAGGTATTTAGATTAATCTCATTTAAAAATCTTTATTAGTACACATGTATAGTACATAATGTTTACATTCTTTGTGGGAAGTCACTGGATGTACAGAACACATATTAATTCCTTTTTTATCCTTTTCCTTTCCCTGCTTCCTCCATGCACTGACCCCTCAATCCCCTTCCTTTTATTTTTTGTACATGTTTACAGTACTTAATGTTTACATTCTTGGTGTGGAGTTGGTATGTGCACATAACACCCCAATTTCCTCTTCTCATCTCTTATTCCCTCTTCTCTGTTTCTCTTCATCCTTTTCCCCTCTGAGGATGATCAGTTTTGTTAATTCTCACACATAATGCCCTAGTGAGCATACTTCTACATGAGATTCCAACTTTGTGAAAGTTTCTAGAGGGTAAATTTTTGCAAACATAATTTTTTATCCAAAATCTATCCACATTCTTAAACTGATAAATTTTACAGGGTTACCTTCTCCCAAATTATAACTGTGTGGATTATAGTTATATAAATAAATAAATAAATTTCAAATTATGAGAAATACTTCCTTCAGGAAACTTTTTGCCTACACCTAAAAAATGCATTTTTTACAAAGAAACAAAGAATTACTCTAAAACAGTACATTTTAAGTGACATTTGTATTATCCACAAAATTAAATAAAAATCATGCTGTCATACTTCTCCTACCACTCTTCATAGTTCTGCACGTCTTTGACACACCTCTTTCAGCAGCAAAAGAATATTCAGAGCATCTTATCTTCATATAGTGAGTTATTGTTGGATGCAAAAAATTATACACTACTGGGCAGATACTCATAAAAAATCAGATGTGTAGCAAATGTTTATGGAAATTAATAAGTGAGGATCCAAAATAATTATTTCCTGTTTTGTAGATATGGTAGTATTTTTCCTCATAGGTATACTGAACGTATGGTTAGACAGCGTTTCAGAAGTGAGGCTATTCAAGGTTTCTTTTCTATAGTTACGTGAGGGGCCAGACGGGTAAAGCCATCCTGGTACCACCAGCTGGTAAGGTCTAGGAATATGTGCTGTGCACACCATCACAGCGTATGCCTGAGAAAAGCAGTGAGACCCAAAGGGCACACATTTTACTGCTTCTGGAAGTACTTAGATATTTCTTTCTAGTTCTTTGATATAAAGCTAATTTGAGACTTTGTCAGAGGTAATAACATCTCACACAATGACACTAACATACGAATAAGTCCATCTCTATCCACATAATCTCTTTTAATGATGGAGAGATGTTTGCATCGTTCACAGCAAAGAAAAGATAAGCACACAAAGTGGTCCATAGGTAAATGTGTCTCTCCCATAGCAACAAATATTGTGTTCTTTATAGTTTTATTTACTTTTTATGCTTGCTGTTGTTTTCATGTTCTAAAGTCTCTGCACAATGGAATTGTTAAATAAAATAAATAAAAATATTAAATGTTACAACTGAGAATTTCTGTAGAATTATTTTACCCTTTCTCAGAATAAGTTAGTATATGACATTAATATTTTTTAAATGCAGCTGTAAAATTTGCTAAAAATGGAAACTGGAGGATAATTATAAAATTAATACATGTTTATATTTTTAAAAAGTAACCCCAAATGATATTTGCTTTTCACAATTTTATATTTCATATCTTTTAAGCAGATCAATTCTCCACTTCTTTCTCTACCTGATCTTTTAAACTACAATTTGTCTGTAATAACATAAGCCTAATTCTTTAGAAATAATGTTCAGTTAACATAATTGGCATTATAGAGTCTTAAAGTACATTATAGAAGAGTCTGCCACTAGACACTAAATTGAAATTTTAAAGAAAATGATGGAAATAGCTGTAAGGGGAAAAAGTAGCCTTTTAAATCTAATTTGTTATGCACCGCAGTAGGGTAATGGATGCAATGAAAGTTCTTTTATTGAGTTCCCATGTCCAAAAGGTATTTAGGTAGCAAAGGATGTTAAGCAGACCCCCTGTGATCCCCCTTTAACTGAAGATAGCAGGAAATAAGGTATATAGGTCTGTGTCCTCCTGATTTTTATTTCCTCGAGAGTACAACTTCTGCAAAGGACACCTTAGGCTACTCGGAGATCACAAAGGGTACCCTAGAACCCCTCCTGTCTGCTTGAATGGCGCGATCTGAGGGATGACCGAAGCCCCAGAGGGAGTTAAATCCTCCAGGTGGGTCTTTTCAAATTCCAATAGTGAAGAGTTACTGGAGAATTGGTGAGGATTTCACTAGGCCCCAGCAGGTTTGAGATCAAAAGCTCTGCTTAAATAAAAGCCTGTTGGGAAATCTTAAAACCTCTTTGTAATGTAACTTTAAAAAGTTAATACAAAGAACCCTTAGACTGAAGCTGTAACAGCACGAACAAAGAGTATATCAAAACTGATTCCATTAAGGAAAGCGGACATACAAATTCACTTAATTTAAAGAGCAATCCAGTTATATTACTGCGTGAGAGAATAGAACTTACACTACGGCATCCAGCCCATTCAGAAGATGGGCTCATTGCTTGTTACACATGCCAGGCTTCATTCTTTGAAATTCAGATATGCTTTTTAAACAACATGTAGATTCATTTTCTGAAAGAAGAAAGAACAGTGTGCCTCAAAACTCACTCCTAAGGTAGGTACTTCTAAAAGCAGTTTAAAATTAAACTTGATGTGTAGCCATCAGTCTACTGGGGAGCTCTTTTCATCTTGTAATTGCCTGTCCTCCTTAAAGTAATAAATGGTCAACTGATACTATTTAGAAGATCATTAATGAGCACACTAATTTTAATGTAATTTTTATACTCAATCTCAGTCGATTCCTCGGGAAGTCATATACTTTTATTAGCTGAAGTTATCCATTCATGGTTTAGTTGGGGGGGGCACTTATTTGGTTCCAGAGTCTGAATTTTGTGTTTGTTCTGAATCTCTCAGAACACTGCCACGGACTCGGTGTGCCTTGCATTTTCCCACTAGGTGTGTGAGGTGGACAGCTTCCACAGCCCTGTCCCTTTTCAGCGGATAAGGCCTCTGAAGCACATTTGTAATCCACACGATGCTGTCAATCACTCAGCCAGCTAGAGGAAGCTGGGAACAGAATCTATAGCTCCTGATTCAAGCCTAGAGACTTTCCAACTGAACAATAAATGCCTCACCAGTCTCCCAGAGTGCAGAATATCATCAGAGCTCAAATCACACACAGCTGGGTTCATCCCAAAGAACTCCCTTCCCATGTGGTCCTTACTGACGGCAAATGCCCTGAAGTTTTTATATGAGTAGATGGAGAAATTGGCACATTTACTCTTGTTCGATTTTTCATCTTTTCCTGCACTTGCGTTCTTTACTTTTCTTTTACTTCTCTCCCTCTGTTTCTTTCATTCTCTCTGCGTCATCAGACTGATGAGGAGAAAATGAAAAAGGAGAGTAGCAGGTGGCGTACATCTCTGTGGATAAGGCATAAACACCTCTGTAAAAGGGGCAAGTACTTCCTGAGTGAACTGCCCCATGAGTTTTCCCCGCCAAGTACCAGCAGTCACTTGAAAAATATGAACAGACACCAACTGACTATCTCCAGAAAGCAAACAGAAAAAAATATGTTTGTGACAATTCTGTATCCACACACATTCTCAGCTAAAACTCCTGAGCCAGCACCGCAACCTTCGCAGGTGTGCCAGCAGATGCTTCCAGCTTTACCTAGCTTCTGTCGAGGTCTGTCCTACGGGACGGCAATTCAGGCACGTCTCTATCATCCAGTTTCTTATTCGTGGTAAGAAAAGAACTTCAGGCTAGTGATGAAAGGTGCAGTGGTTACTAAATCTTTGTTTCCTGGGTTTTATGTATGACTATGCACTAAGTAAGTATATTTCGGTATACAGTATATATTCTATATGTATGACATATGTGCTCATACAAATAAAGTTCCCCCATGAGGTGCTGTTATGATGTAAACAGGATATTCAAACACTGGATCCATGCTCACTGGGAATTATAACACTGGGTTGTCTTGTATATTGTGAATATTTCTGCATATACAGTAAGAACTTACTCTGCCTAAAGATTTACTTACTTGCTCAGTGTGTTTTGAATTTTTAAATTCATTCCAGTAAATCACTGCATATTCTAGAATTTGCAAGCGAGTTTTAAATCCCACAGGTTTGAAAAACATTATGCCAGCAACAACTAACGCGAATGTATTTTTCAACTTTGGCACATCATCGGCAAGGTTCTGGACACTAAGAAATTACTTTTAAGATGTGTGTTATAGAATCAGTCTCAAGATTCTTTATAATTTTGTGGTGGATGAAATATCTATAAAGATAACCCATAGTCGTGGATTATTCCATAATTTTGAATTGATTTTTCTCTGCACTTACCTTCTTATCTTACATTTATTTTAAAGAGCATATATACATTTCATTTCATATAAAATTTGCATGTCTCTTTCATTAGAGATTGTCCTATTTAGATTGTAAAAATGATGAAAACTATAGTGCTGGGCATTCTATAAGTGTTTATTAAATACTAACTCAGCTAAAAAGTAAAGAATTGATGAGTAAAATAAAATATATGATGATATATTGACTTTGCTTCAGTGTCCAAAAGCTAAAGGACAAACACTGACATTAGGTACTTTCTGAAAGTGAAAACTGCTCCTTTCTGTTAAACACTGTGTGCTGAAAATGTAAATAAAAGCAACGCGTGGCAGATGTGGGCTGTGGGAAAGCGCTCCTGTCTCACTGGACGCTAAAGCTCATGATCTGGTTAACTGACCCTTCAGCTTCAACTTAGGCGCTTATAAATGTGTCCACACAACCAGAACAACACAGAGACTGACTGACTGTCAGTGCAGAGACGGACTGGGGACTGACTCCCTGCTCCTCACAGTTCTTACTTGGAACCGACAACACGAAGCGAGTGAAGGATCGGTGGCCTGTGCTGTTCTTGTTCATTAACACCGCGTAAGAGCCAGTACACGGAACCTCTTCCTTTGTTCTTTGTTCTCCTTCTTCTTCTGGACCCCTCCTGTGGGGGATTGACAACTGGTGGTCAACTTATAACTCTCAGCTGAACTGAGTAAGCGTGGTGCTGGGTGTGGGCGGCCCACCTGAGGACTGTTGCCGCAGCATAAGAGGCAGAACTGGAGAAGGATTAAGCTGTTGGGAGCTGAAAAAAGCTGTTGGGAGCTGGTAGAAGCTGTAAGGAGCTGTTGGTTGTATTGGAGGAGCTCGTCCTGCTGGCTTTCCTGATGAACTTAGCTGTTTTCATCCTCCAAGGAGCTTGGGACCTTGTTGGCACTGAGAATGGCTTCGATTCACTTTGGCAGAGCTCTGGTCCTCACTTTAGGCGTCACTTCCGGGCTCCGGAGGGGAAGGTGGTGCGCTGCCGGTCTCCAGGAGAAGCTTGCTGCACTGGCTTCCCTGATGGGAACTTGGCCATCCTGATCGGAACTTGGCCATCCTGATCATCGGAGGAGCTCGGGACCTCACTGTTGCTGAGGATGGCTGTGGTACCTTTTCAGGGAGCTCTGGTTCTTGGGGGAGCATCACTTCCTCACTCCAGCGCAGATCCCTCAGCCTGCTAGCACAGATCCTTTATCCCCCCTGGCACAGACTTCCTAGATGCCACCACTGACCTTCAGGCCTTCCCAGCATGGATCCATGAAACAGGCCTGCATGAGACATTGCCAAGGGCTCTAGGCCTCCAGCTGGACTCATGGGAGACATTGTTATGGGCTCTAGGTCTTCAGCTGGACTCATGCAGGACATTTCCATGGGATCCAGGCCCTTGGTTAGATTCTTTGGTCTCTAGTATGTGGACATATTTCCTGCACTCTCTTGTATATCATTCTTTGGGTGACTACTATAAATAATCTTATAGAATATGTGTCCTGTGTTACATTGTTTCCCCTTGCAAAATAAAATTCCCAAACCAAAACACCTCCTCTGCTTCTCCACCCCTTCTCCAGTGTTTGTTTAGTGTGTTTTGAGTTCCTCCTTCCCCACTCTTCCTCCCCCACTCCCTCCTCCTCCTTCTTCTTAGCAAAGCCATTCCCCTTGCACAGCACTCCTGCCAGGCATTAGCACAGGTGTTGCCTGGGTGGCCATTCCACTTGGGCTTGTATAAATTCTTTATTTTCACAGTTGATGTGCTTCAGTTTGCCTTTTAGGTTAATAGTGCTCACTGTAAAATATTCAGTTACTTCACAATAATTTCTCCACCAGAGAAAACCAGTTTTAATGATTTGGGGTATGTAAATGTTCTCAGTTGTTTTGTTTATTTATTCCAACACAGGGTTGACGTTTTTTGAAACAAATTTGGAACCATAATGTGTGACTGACTTTAAAAGTTCATGATATATTGTTTGTATCTGTCCATGGTACAAATGTTTCCCTTCAGTTGCCTGTGGTAGCCTTTATTTTGTGTATTTCATAATGTATTTAATTCTATTGACAGATACATAGTTGAATTAATTTTTTATTCTTATAAACAGTGCCTTAGTAAACATCTTTTAACATCTTCGCAAGTTCAAATTTATTTTCTTGGCATAAATTCCTAGACATGAAATGGACTTAAAACGTTGAAGTGTTTTGTTAAATTGCTTTCCAAACGGGTTCTGCCAATTTATACTCCCACCAACTGTGCACAGTCATTTTCCTTATAACCTAAACTGGATGTGATTCACTTTGAAATCATTGCTAATCTAATAAGGAAAGAGGTCTTGCATTTCTTATTATTTTTAAAAATTCTACACAACTTAAGGGTCTTTCCAATACATTCATTTTTTTGTACTGGGTTTGAACCCAGGGCCTTTGCACTGAGCTACATCCTGAGCCCCTTTTAAAATTTTGAGAACAGGGTCTCAAGCCACAGATTATTGTGTCTTTTCTTAAAGAATTCCTCTCTCACCACTCCTCTCCTGGAATTCTTCTCTCCACTTCTCTAGTTGCCTGTGCTCCCTTTATAAACTGAGTAAATTCTGCTGTGGCAGGCGGACATTTAAGATGGCCTTCAACATTCCAGCCACTCCGTCTGCATGAGCTTGTGCAGTTTCCTACCCCTGGCATGTGGCCTGCACCTAGGGACTTGCTTCTAATGAATAGACTGTGGCCAAAGTTATTGAATGCTATTTCCATAGCTAGGTCATAAAGGGCCATGACTTATTTCTTGCAACCAGAGTCTCTTCGTCACTTTGACGAACCAGGTTTCCATGTTGGAGCTCTCAAATGGCCAAAAGAAAAATAAATAAATAATTGAAAAGCTTTTGACCAACAGCCAGCAAGGAAATGAGTTTCTCCTCCTTTAGTGAGGGTCTAAAACCTACCCACATTGAAGACATGAAGTTGGGAGGGGGTCCTGCCTCAATTGAACTTGTGTGTGTGTGTGTGTATGTGTGTGTGTGGTACGCAGTGTGAGGAATCTAACGCAGGACCTTTTGGAAGCACCGTACCACTGAGCTACATCCCCAACCCTCAGCTGAACCTTTATGTGGTTGTGCTACCAGCTGACATCTGGATTGTAACCTTCCAAGAGATCCTAAACCGAGCACTCTGTTAGGCTGTGGCCCAGTTCCATAACCATAGAAACTACAGGGTAATAAAGCTTCATCCTTGTAAGCCACTAAAGGTTGTGTTTATTTGTCAGACAGCAGTAGACAACTAACGCATCTACTACCTCATAACGATCACACTTGTAGCTCCCTCCCGCTCCTGTGTGGGGACTATTAAAATAGTCCAGTGAGTGTAGACATCTCACACTATTGCTTCTATGTTTTGTAACATAGAGAAGATTTCATAACATTGGCAGGTTTTGTGGAAGGGCTGATTAATTCCACAAAGAAACATGCAAATTCTCTGTGAGGAGGCCACAAAGATCCTACTGTCTTTCATGGGCAAGAGTGTTTACTGATTCGGTTAGGACAGTAATGCTTTGAAGTATAATGATTCCATTTCTTATTTCTAATGCAAAATTGTGGCACGCTGACATTCTGGGCCTATGGAAACACAAAATGGTTTTTATTCATGCTGCCAATGCAATATTCTTAAATTCATCTGTATTGTTTTACAGATTCTCACATCACCGCATCTTATTGGCAGCTTGCTGAAGTTTAAGCTTTGTGGTAAAGCTGTTGACAATCCAAGCAAAGCCTTCAAAAGAAATTTAGAAGTAGGTTGTTTTGTTATTGGGACCTGTGATTATTTGAAGAATGACTGTTAAAACAGGACCATATAATTTGTATACCATTTTATTACTTATACAATTATCCATATTTGTAGAAGAAAACAGTAATGGAAAATATTTATAGCAGTCAGTCAAACACTTTTCATTTTGAATATACACGTAGAAACATATAAATATAATATGTATGTATACTTGATCTCTTAAGTGAATTTAACCTAATATCTACTATTTTTAAAGAGAAAAACTAGTCAAGGAGCAGAGAGAGGAACCAGTCTAGTATCTGACATATTCCAGGAGTGTGCCATATGAGATTTATTTATTTAGTGAAACAGGGTCTTGCTATGTAGTTCAAGCTGGCCTTGAACTCACTCTGTAGTTCAGGCTGGCCTCCAACTCATGGGAATCCTCCTGTCTCTACCTCCTAAGTGCTGGGATTTCAGGTGTGTGCCACCCCACCCAGCTTCCACATGAGATTTACAAATAATTGATTTAAGCCAGGTGTAGTGGCACACTTCTGGAATGCCACCATGCTGTTGACATGCATATTTGATTGTGCAGCTATTAATTATTTGGAGAAAGAAAGTGCGTGAAGTCTTAGGCCAAATTAGTATGCATCACATCAAGTCAGTAATCTTTCAAATGATGGATATTTTGGGAAATATCAGTATTACTAAGTGATGACAGCCAACCCTATGACAGACACAATAATGAAATACTATGAAATACAACTTTAAACAAAAGGGAAAATATTCCATAACTAATGTAAAAAAATAGCAAAACCATAATTCTTATTCCTTCAAAATGATGTGTCTATTACCTTTGGCAAAATGAAATTAAAAACATTCCAAAGATTCCGTTTCTGTATCAATCACATTTAGACATATCCACTTGCCATTTATTTGTCATTTGTTGAGCTTAAATTTTGAGTTTGTTTTGTCAAGACAACAGATTTAGTAATAATTTAATGTTTTCCCTTATTTCCCACCTACTTGTTACCTTGATAAGACAGTTGAATAAAGGTGGGTATATACTGGGGCATCATGAAATTAAATAACATAAAGTGTAGCTCACTTATGCATACAGAGGGGCTGATACTCATGATATTATTTTTATTAGCCTGGCTGGCCTAACAAGTTAAGCTTATCCACTGAGTGCATGCATGTATGGGTTATATATGTGTTTCTGTGACAACAAAAAATGAACAGAGATATAGCGGATAAATTGTCTTAACAGGTTTTGTTTCATTTTAGTGCAAAAACTTACTAATTAATGCAAGTGTTGCAATTATTTTTATGACATTCCCCAAAGATGGCACTTTAAGGGTTATGCCATATGCTGATTGACAGCAGCCATAATTCCATACAATGAGACTGTATCATATTGTTTGAAGTGAGGTGATGTTCATCTCTTGAAACTGATCAAACATGCGATTGCATCAAACAGTATTACAATATAATCACATTGTATGTGAGGACTGCCAAGGCTGATCATCGTGTTGGACTCTCTTGCCTTAGACTTCTCTAATAGCAGTTGTGACACATCACTGCATCTACTCTTTCTTTTAAGAACTGCAGACTCTAAGACAGGAAAAAAATCTGCATAAAGTTGGGGTTTAGTTATGCTGTATGAGTGTACATTTTTAGACTGCTTTAGAATCACAAACTTGCTTCCATTAAAATCTCGCTAAGTATACAAATAAAAACCTAGAAAGGTCAAGATAAAAAGAAAAACTTCCAAACAGGGCAGAAAGTAAGTCAAATGTCCTTTATTTTTCCATCAGTAAACAAGCAAACTTGGAAGTCATTTTTTAAAAAAATTTTTTCAGTTTTTGAAATTCCTAATCATACTTGTTTCTAACGTATTGTTCTGCAAAGCCACTTTCTTTTTTTTTTGGTTTTTGGTTTTTGTCCGGTACCGGGAACCGAACTCATGACCTTGCGCTTGCCAGGCAGGTGCTTTTGCCGCTGAGCTAAATCCCCAGTCCCCAAAGCCACTTTCTTATCTGCTAAACGTGGGACTGTCTCAGCTTGAGAACAACATGATATAAGAACCTGTTCTCCCATTCTTAGCAACTGCTGATCATGGGAAGCAGTGTGAGGACAGGCATGAGTGCAGAAGGCTTGTTTGCAAATTGATGTTCTTGTATTATTCACTCACTTGTCCACCCAGCTATTCACCCACCTACCTGTTCACCTACCCATCCATCTACCCATTTACCCATCCATCCACCTACTCATTCACCCATCCATCCTTCTACCCATTCAGCCATCCACCCATCCACCCATCCACCCATCCACCCATCCACCCATCCACCCATCCACCCATCCACCCATCCACCCATCCACCCATCCACTCATCCACCCATCCACTTATCTGATAATGTATAGAAAACCACTGTTCTGTGTTTGAAACTATGCTAAAGGAATGAGGGGCCAGGAGGGAGCCATCATCTGTTCACACGGTCCTGCTCTGAGAGATGTGCTGCTCGTTCTAGTACCCCATCGTCAACACATGCAGATCTCTGCAGTATCCCTAGTCTAGGTAGTCCCTCATCACTTTAAACTTGCCCTCACCTTGACTTCGCTGTGTTCAATGTAAGGCATGTTAGGCTAAACAGCTCCCACATTTTTGGCCTGTGGCCACTATAGGGCTTATTCAGGGAGTCATGGGGATGTCAAAACACAGGGACCACCTGTAGCCTGGTGCTCCTGTGCTCTGGTGGCACTACAGAACTTTTGGTGCTGGAGACCTCTTTGGGTTTCTCCAAGGTACAAGACACAGTTTGTCTGCTGCCACAGCCTCTTGCTCTGTGGACATTCTCCTAGTGCAGGAGCGAGAGAATCAAGGTACAAGGTTCCTTCACAGATGCACCATCCGCATCCAAGTTCTGTGCCTTTTTTCAGACTATTTCCTCCTATTTTTCCTTTAGTCTATGCAGTGATGGTGCACCTTGTAGAGCTTTCAGAGATACAAACAGTCCGCTGTGGCACGTGTACCATAGATTCACCACCAATGGCACATGGGGTCCTAATTTAACATGGGGTAGGGGATACTAGCTTTTCATACACTTTTCCCAACTCTGCTCATGTTACTAAGGTTCTCTTTCTGCATCTTTATGATTTTCCTGTTTGATAAATACATACCCAGGGCTTTGAAATTCAAAATTCTAAGAACAGACTCCTTTTCCCACTCTCTTTTTGCAGTAGGGTCCATTGCCTAACTAAGTAAGAGAGAAAGCCCCAACTAATGCTTTAGTGAGTAGGGATCACTATTTATTCTCTACCTTTTGTATCTTCAACTTCATTAATTCTGTTCTTTAATCGTTTAATTTTCTTTTGCACTTTTTTGCTTAGAGTCTAGTTACTAGTGTTTTTCCCCTTAACTTACTGGTTCATTATTCGTTCACTCATTTTCATCTTTCTGTTTGTTAATTATAAGAAAAGAAGCCTGTACTCTACTGTTAATACTATTTAAACTATGCAGTATATTTTTATTTTGCTATTGGTTGTTTTCTTCAAATGTTGAAATGTTCAAAATTCCAAAAGAGCTGGACATAGAGTGCAAATACCTGTCCCAGCTCTTTAAGGGAAAAAGAATTTTTCTTTTCCTCTGCTTTTTTTGTGCCATTTAGGTTCTCAGTTGATTGAATGGGGCTTCTCTACACCGGAGGAGGACAGAGCCTCCTTACCTCCTTGCCTCCTTACCTAATTCAAACACTGATTTCTTCCATAGCCACCTTCACAGACATATACCTACACAGACATACACCTTTACAGACATATACACCTTCACAGACATACGCCTCCACAGACATATACACCTTCACAGACATACACCTTTACAGACATAGGCAGAAATAACTATTTACCAGCTGTCTGAGTATCCTTTGATCCAGTCAAGGTAACACCTAAAATTAACTAGTGGTAGATTTGGTGAATGCTCCAAATGTGCTGAAAAAAAAATTTCATATTTTCCAACTGTTGAATTCAAGGTTCAATATAAATATCCACCATTTCAGACTTGTAATTTGGGTTGTTTGATTCTTCTATATCCTAAGATTTGTCTATTTGATTTATTAATCACTTAGAGAAAGCATTGAAAATTTGCCTCTTTGGTTGTAAATTTGTTCATTTTTGTTTGCAACTTGACCAAATTCTGCCTTACATATTTTGAATATACATTATTTGGTGCATACAAATTGATAATTATTGTATTTTCCCAAGTGACATTGCATTTTCATTATTTTGTTATTATTTTGGATTTTGTTTTAAAGGCTATTTTTCATATTTATGTAACAACAGCAGACTTCTAATTTTTTTAATCAGTTTTTGTCTGGTGTTTCTTTTCCTAGAGCTTTACTTTCAAAATTTATTTGCTCCTAAAGTTTCCAGGCATTCCAGTAAATATCATTTACCTAAATATTTAATGTTTATACTTTCAATATCTGTTTTAGTGACAACTTTTTTTTTTTTTTTTTTTTTTTTTTATTTTTTTGGTTTTTCTCTGGTACCGGGAACTGAACTCACGACCTTGCGCATGCCAGGCAGGCGCTTTTGCCGCTGAGCTAAATCCCCAGCCCCTAGTGACAACTTTAGATTGCTTGTATTATAATCTCTTATATATTGGAGTTATTTCCACTGGTCTATTTGAGGTTCTATTTACCATCCTTCTATTTTCCTCTTTTGGGTGGCCAACCAAAATTTAAAAATAGAGATTTAAAAATAGAGATTTTTAAAAATCTCTATTACTTGAAAATTGTATATTTTATTTTTGTTCTTTTACTCTGGCTTCATAAAGTCTAGGGTTAGTGAATATATTCACCTACCTTCTAAATGAAGATATAAAGATATTCAAAGCCTGATTATTGGCTATCTATCTTCTGTGATACTATTCTGACTTTCATACATGCCTTTCTTTTTAAAATGTAATACATTTATTCCTGAAATTCCTACGGTATATTTAACACTAAGGAAAAGAAAATAGTTATACATTCATAGCCTCCACCCACTATACAATTTAAGACATAAAATGCTACTCATAGGGTTGAGTTCCACAATTTTGCCATCTTCCACTCAGAATGAATTCAGTCAAGAAATGTTCCAGTGTTTTTATTCAGGAATGCCTAGTTAGGTTTATCTACATACCTACTATTGTATTTTATCACTATCATTCCACACACATCATTCATGTCTAGATTCAGTTTTTTCTTAAAGACCTTTTGATTTAGGATTTCTCCAAAGTTCTGTGAGTCATACCCTCAATCTTTATCTAGAAAGAAATATTTGTATTTGATAAAATTCTTGAATGACACAGGCATTGGGTATGATATAAATATCTGTATCTATCTATCAAATTTATATGGATATAAAATTGTTGATTTACAGCTATTGTCTTTCAACATTTTGCAGCTACTACAGTATTTTATTTTGTCTATTTTGTTGCTGTTTAAAAGTTTGTTGTCAAAAACAAATCTGCTGTCAATCTCATTATCACTTCTTTGTAGTTAGTTAATCTGTTTTAATAGGTAACGTTGCTTCATTCCCACTTACATAATTGTATCCTAAGGAACATCTTTATTCTTACCTCTCCTGGTGTATATATTTACATATATGTGTATGTATTCATAAAGAAATTACATGTACTTATTATATATACATGTTGTGTGTGTATGTGTCCCATCAGATATACATGTCTTTATAACCTCAGATCTATTTCCCAGTTCATGAATTTCCTCCAAGTAAATTAAAATGCACTTACAACTGTGGATTATATTTAACTTTCAGTTATATTTTATATTTCTCATTCTAATTAATTCTTTTCACATCTATCAGCGTGTTGTTTGAAATTTTTTAAGATTTCTCTTTTTAAATTTTAATTATTTTAAGCTTATGCATCTTGTAGTCTCTCTTAGCTCGACTATATAAAATTCCTTGGGGCACAGTTCTGCAGTTTGACATCTTCCTACCTCTGTCCAGGTGAATTGTTCCTTGTGTGCCTTGCAACTTTTTTTATTTTAAAGAGAATGAACAATAAACACAATGATATAAAATTTCTAAACAGGATAATAGGTGATTAACAATGGTTAATACATTGCATATTATTATCTTCAAAGTAGTCGCTCAGATTACAAGATACAGACATGAAAAGTTGATCAAAAATTTTGAGTGGTGACCTCACCTTCAAAAGATTTTGGAGGAATCATATGTGGTCTAGAGTAAGGTTGTATCATATCAGGTCTGTTCTTAGACGGTTCTACTGGGAATACCTTCACCTTGGAACATGGAATTTTTAGGGTTGTGTAGTCTGAACACCACGGTCATATGAGGCACTTGTCTATGATCACAAATCTTCTAGGAGTCTTATTCCCACCCTACACTCAGTCCTAGAAACACAGCTTCATTTCTTTTCTCTCGAGCTTATGTGTAGATTATTTTGGGGGCAGGGAGGGCAGGCTGCTAAAAGTGTAGGAGTTAAATAATCCTCAATTTATGTAAGGGATTCTATCTCAATCCCACCCCCCCCCAACTTGACCCAGAATTTCAAGGCTTGGTCTGTCTTCTGTGTCCCCATGTGTGTAAACATAAAATCCTCTAGCGTTCTCAGCCCATCAGCAGTGCCCAGCCTACGCAGCCCATCAGCAGCGCCCAGCCTACGCTGCCCCTTTTATACTGCTGAGGTAACTTTCACGGTCATCACTTGGTTTGCAATTCTCTTTTGGCAATTGTCACTATTTCTTTCTTCCAAATTCACTACTGAGAGTGCTTATTTTGTTGCACCTAGCATTTCCAGTATATATCGTGAGAGAATTTGTGGGGTATCTACACAATAATTCTTTAACTGGAACTCTGCCCTCGGACACCCCGTGATAACCCCAAAGTCAACTTGCCCTACTTTGTATTGGCTGTGTCTCTTGCAGATCTGGTTTTACTCCACATTTCAATCCCTATTTCATAAAGCAGAGTCATCCTGATCACTCCTTTTTCCATGCTCAACCAGATGCTCAGCCATGACTGATTTCTCTGCAGAATGCATATTGAATAAATCCCCTTGTCTCAATCTCCACCTTTGACACCGTCGTCTTCCCCCTGTGGTGCCATGACGTCTTCCTCATCGTCCCACTCTCTATCCATTCTCTGCACAGCAGCCAGAAGAACCCTTCTAAAATCTAAATCTGATGATTCACGTTCTTAAGTAAAACCAGCAATGACTTTCCATTGCTCTTTAGATAAAAGTTTAAAAGTTGTTACATGATCCATTTTACATAACTCATTTATTCTGTCAGTCACTAATACAACAAAAATATTGAACAGCTACACCACATTTCAAATGGGCATCCTGAGTGTATTAGTTTGTTAGACTGCCATAACAAAATACAGCAGGTCGGCAGATATTTATTTTCTTGCAGAAATGGGGCTAGCGGTCTGAGATTAAAGCACTCTCAGGACTGAGTTCTCTCCTTGTCATTAAAATGGCTGCCCCCTTCCTGTGTCTTCCCATTGTGCTTGTCTGTGTCCTAATTTCCTCTTCTTATTAGGAAACCAGACACACTGGATGAGGGCCCACACATATGACTCATTTTACCCTTTAAAGGCCCAATTTCCAATTAGTCACATTCTAAGGCCTCCTTGTGTAAATCTTATAGGAGACAACATTTATCCCAGCACATTGTGCTAAACGGAAACTTGCTAGCTGTAACTCACAAGATTCTCTTCTGCTTTCCAGATAGTTTTCCGTGCCTAGGAAGCCCCTTCTTGCCCAGCGACTTTGCTAGCCCTGTTTTCTTCCCTCAGAGGGGTCTCCCCCTTCTGCCACTTCACTCAGCCAAAGGCCGGGTCTCAGCTTCAGTGTCACTTCCTCAGAGACACACTTCCTGACTCTTAGATTAGGTTAGGACTCTGCACTGGGTGTTTACTGCATCCCTTTGTACTACTTCTCATAAGTCTAATTAAACGATTAACTATGTAATTACTGAAATTCCTCAGTCCCACAATATTATGAATTATTAGATGCGCCATCAATTTCAGGACATTTGCAGTCAGCTACTCTTCTAATAATATTGCATAAAAAAGCCACTCCAAAATTCGGTGGCTTAAAACAATAACATTTATTTCTCCTCACGGGTCTCTCTGATTTGCCGCAATTCATGTTTGAACTCTGGGCTCCAGGCTAGAAGCGCAGTTCAGATCTGCTCCTTGGGTCTCCACATTTTCCACTGGGAGAGAGGCTACCCAGGGCAAGTGGTATTACCGTGGGTAAGAAAGGTTGAAGAAGAGAGAACATGCAACCTGTTCTCTGAACATGAAACTAAGGGTTTCATCTTGGAGAGTAAACACTACGATTTCCACACAGTTCCCTTGGCCAACTGTCATGTCATCCGTGGCCAAGCTCAGTACCAGCAGTACGAGGAGAGTACTCCGTTTCCTCTAAGGGAAGGCACTGCAAAGTATGAAAGATCATACATAAATGTGCAACTCTATACTAGGAGAAATTGGGAACCATAATCCAATCTACCATAACTATAGTAAACTGCATATGGGAATTTTGATACTTCTTATAATAGATGATTAAGATATGTTTATGTGACAAGAACATATCACTTCCTTTCACATTAGTAACATATCCTCTTAGGCACAGCCTAGGGTACTTTTTGAGTCACTTTGACCACTGACAGTTCCGTACATCACTCTAGAGGCCAGTATTTGAAGTAACTGGGGTTTGTAACCTCGACCTTTTTAACACCTTCTGTATTCAGACATTTTCCCCTTATAATTGGTTCTCATCTTTGAAACTGAAAATTTTCTCATAGAAATGAACAAGTAGTTTTTAACAGATACTTGATCACTGAACTATAGCCTGCAGTGCACAGAATCATAATACTAAGCTCTCAGTCTGGGAAATTCTACAAACAGTCGCTGTCTTTAGCTGTGTTGTCTAGGATGTGGGAGGCTACTATGTAGAGTATGTCTCAATAGCAAGAGTAAACACCGGTTTATCTTCTGGTGAGTGTCTTCTTTTCTTGGGTCTGCAAGAACTCGGGGGTTTCTATATGACATTACGTCTTTAATTTCTCAAGTCCTAAATATATGCTTTACTTACCATAACTTTTTCCTGGAGCACTGTCTCTACAGGCTTTTATTTTTGTTTTTGCATATCCAGTGACTTTCGTTTCAAAGTTACCTTGATGTACAATCATTTGGAAACCATTTGAAAAGACAATTAGAGATCTAAATTTAAAATACAACCCCATATGGTGATAGTAATACAAATAATACTACTCAGGAGAGACTTACTAAACAAGAGACACAATGTCAAGTGTATCGTGCCTTATTCCGATGCCCAGGAGCTGCAGTTTCTCCTAACATGGGTTAAATGGTTCAACCCAGTGTAACACTAGAGTGATCATTTGAAAGGATGCCTTCCTGGGTTTCCCTGGCTCCCTGCTGCTAGTGTAGGAAAATGATTAAGGAACATGAATAAGTATCCTTTCCCCAGGGCCTAATGTGGATCAGAGCTTGTAAGGATCATATAAAATACATGACTCATGGTACCTATCCCATCCAGCTGGCCTTCTAATCTGGACACTATGGGACACTCTTACTCAAGAGGCTGAGGCAGGAAAATTGCAAGTTCAAGGTCACCTTAAGCAATTTAGTGACATGGTTGCTCAAAGTAAACACAAGTAAAAAGGGCTGAGGATGTAGTTTAACATTGCTTGGGCTTAATGCCCATTCCTGAGACAGGGGAACCCTTCTAGAGAAAGAAATCAATCCCGAGAGGAGCCATGGGTGAGGGAGGGGGCAGATGTAAGAGAACAGTACTTGAGCATTGGCTTTCCACAGTGCTCAAAATGATGTCCTAGAACCTTTCGACACACAAGCCAAATTTTATGCCTGATTAGTGTGAGAAAATTTCTGTCACTTGCAATCAAATAGGACCTCTGGACACTACCAAGTCATAATTCCCACGAACACCATCATGTTTAAAATACTTTCACCCGACAGCACAGCAACCAAAACTAATTTTAAAATAATTCAAGTTCTTCTCTTATTTTCTTGAACACTACCAGGAGCATAACCCCAGCCCTCACTCCACCCAGAGGTTCTCACACAGCAGCTGCTTCTGCTCCTTTCTGTCTGTCTCCAAATTCCATGCGCATCAAGATGAGGCCGGCCTCCAATTTAACCCTTTGAACTTCTATTCCCTCTCCCTTTTTTTTTTTATTTTTAACTCTAAGCGCAAAAGAACTTCTCTGTCAAGCAAGCCTTACCTCAGAATCCAAGGAATAGAGGCCGCATAAGCAAATGGGGGAAGCTCCTCAGTAAACCAAGGCTGGACGCAGCTATATCTTCTTTATGTTTGCCCACAGCTCCTCTTTAATCATGTTACCAGAAAAAAAATATGGAACTTCGTTTGAGGTCATACAAATGTTATTTAATATTTCTGTCTAATATGCCTTCCATATACATGTTAGATACCTAATAGCGATCTTTAAATAAATGAAAATGAAACTGATGATGAAATGAATTACTGAATTAACAAAGATGTAAGGCACGAACAAATGGAAAATTAAGGCATTAAACCCATTTGGAAAACTATTATTAAATTTTTTTTCCTCACAATACTAGAGATTGAACCCAGGGCCTTATACACGCTAGTCAAGTGCTTTACCCCTGAGCTATGTCCTAGCTCTTTTTAATTTGGTTTTTTATTTTTGTTTAAAGACAGAGTTCACTAAATTGCCTAGGCTGGTATTGAATTTGCAACCCCCTTGCCTCAACCTTCTGAGTGGCTGAAATTACAGGCAGGAAATTTTGTCATGATTAATAAAATGTTTCATACCTAGAAGGGTAAAAACTACATTTCTAAGATTTAAGACATCCCCACATACATTAAAAAATAAAATAAGGAACTTTGAAGAAAAAATAACTTATTTATCTGTCAAAAGCTTTTTAAAGTTTAAATAATCCCAGTAGTAGTTAGAATAAAATATGTTAACTAGAAATCTTTGTTCACAGGCAACAGAGACCAAATCTGACCACATGGATATAAATGCATTTTTTCTTTGGAAGAAGTTACATAGAGGTGACCACTAAACAATTATTTTATCTTTGTGAACTTCATCCTAATTTTGTTTGTGATCTAGTTATTCTTCGTCTATATGGCTCAGGGTTAGGTTTTAATTGATAGAACCATTCCCATTGCCTCTGCCAGTTTACAGTTTATGCATAATGTTGCAAAGAATTATGTGGGGAAATTCTGATGAGATTCTGGTGGACTCTTTCTTTGATGGTGGAAAGAGACGTGAGCAAGAAAAAAAAGTCTCTTCCCCTGTGTGCAAAAAGAAGGATATGGTGAGGACATGATGGCTGGATTGTTGCAGTCCTCTTGTGACCAAAGGAGCCAGCTAAAGAGAAGTTAACATGAGAAAGGTAGGATCGAAAGATGTAGCCATCTTCACCGATACTTCTGCCATCTGAAATGAGAGATTTTCTTTTGAGCAAGTCAGTTGGACCAGGGTTTTCTGGCTTTTTCTCATGACAGAGCCCTGATGGATGAAGAACAAAACAAAAAGAGGCTGGGCTTCAGAGCTTGGGTTTGGTAGGAACCCAGGAGCTAGGCTGGATAAGAAGCAGACCCTAAGAGCTACCTTGGGGAAAATAGTTGGGAAACTGCAGGTCAGATGGATGAGAATGTCAACTTTGACATTTTGTTCCTTCATTCAAGGCAGAAGTCAATGTTCAGGTCTAATTATATTCAGTAAGCAAGAATTAATTCTTCAACTAGGAAAGAGACTCTGATAGAAGGGTAGATGGTGAACATCCAAGAATATGAAGTACTGACATCAACAATCATCTGCCTGGTTTTTCCCAAGACCTCCTTGGGAGGGAGAACAAAGTCAAGCTGGTTTTTTGTGATGGAACTTGCAATGGAAGTTTGGACTTACAGATGGAGGTTGTATTGGAGGACAAGCTAAGAAATGGAGTGCAATACACCCATCCAATAGAGAGAACATAATTGTGTAGTACGTCCTATGGAAGCAAATTTTGTCTTCATCAATATATATGTATCAGGGAAATTGCTGCTGAATGTGTTATCATAATCTTAGTGGATATCCCTCCACTCTGTGACATTTTTCTTTCTGCTATTTTTTTTTATAGTCTCCTCAAGTCCTTATCCTCTACTCAAAATCCTCTACTCGTGCACATGTGAGAACTCGTTAAGGAGCTCTGAGGATGGATTATCTACTTCAGATTTCTAGCCTTTAAAGCACAAAGCATTATGATAGCTTAAAATTTGGTTTTCCTTTACATGACACAAGTTTGAGGAAGTGCTTCCTCCCTCACTAATTCTACTGACAGAAAGAGAGCAATTGAAAGACTTATTCTTCCCCCACTGCACAAACGCTTCAAGAAATTTGTTCTTTGATTTTGCTTCTTTGCGCTTCTGCTCTGGTTCCTCTTCCTGACCCACCCCAAAGAAGAACTCAAATTCATTCCTATGCCCACAACTCACACAAAGAATGAAGTATGAAATCTAGTGTAAGGGAGCGGTGGAGCTTGAGCATCCTGTGACTAGTGCTGGTCCTGCAATTACTAGCACATCTAGTCCTGAATCTGTAATTACTATTACTAGAAGTATGGTTTCGAGCTGCTTCCTCTGAAGTTTGGGACCAAAGCTAGTGGTATCTATGTCACAAAGGTGTTATAAACACTACAGGGAATGACAATACAAAATTACATCTAGCAATATAAACAGCGACCAGAGTATAATAAAATAGGTATACCAGATAGTGGATTCAGATAACAGAAAATCCAAGAGAACAAGTCAAGGAAGGACCTGGCTGTGGTTCATCTCTGCTAGAAAGCAAGGATTTCATCAATGAGCAAAGAATCCAGAGGCAGAGACTCTGGCACTCAAAATGGAGCCAGGAAGAACACACATGCTTGAGTTGGAGAGCTGTTAGGGTTTCTTTTATTTTTTTTGTGAAGGCAGATTTGATCTCTGAGGTTGCTGCAGGTCTTAACTTAAAAGAAATCTTACCCCACTGTCTCTCCTTTAAGGCTAAAGGAGAGAATAGTTAATTACCTTGTTATATTCATCTCTCCGAATTTTCCACATAGGCTTTTCCCTTAATTAGCCATCATATGAAACTGAGGAATATTTATTATTTATTGTGTGTATTAAATTTTATGTCTTTCCTTCTAAATTTTTAAAATGGGTGAGTTTATTACTTTCTGTATTCTCTCCTAAAAAAGCAATATTTTTGTTGTTGTTGCTTTTATTGTTTGTTTATTTGGAGTCCTTAACTGACTTTTCTTTAGGTCAGTTATTCTTCATAAAACGCAAGATGGAGCAATGCTTCTGGCATGCTCTAGATTAATTGGAAAAAGCAAATAGTTTCTCACATATTTTTTGAATTTTAATTCTTCTCTTTTATCTTTGCCTCAATTTTAACATGATACCTATAAATGCCCACTTAATAATGGTTAAGTTATAAGGCTGTACTTCAAGACTTATAACTATAGTAATTTATTATGGTATATTTTATATAGTGATTTGGCTGTCAAGATAGCAATGACTTATGTGCACATGGTAAGTCCTTGCTATACCTCTACGTCAGCTCTAAAGGGAACATGCTATGCACACCTACAAGCCAATTTCAATATTGATTATAGATCTACTGCAACTCATTAGACTTAAGGAGTTCCAAAGGGTTATTCATTTTAAGGCTTATTTAACTTGCTTAGGAATTAACTGTTAGCCAAAGTACTCAGAGAGAGAGCATGTCCAAATAATTTTTACTTAAGTCATTATAATTTTTGCCCTTACCATAGTTAACATATGACAGTATGGTATACACTATATTCATTTTATGCATTTATGGCTTATTTCTGGATTGTAGATTCATTAAAAGTGGGGAATACCTCCGGCCCTTCTTATCTGCCTCCCACCTTGTACAAGTTTCACTAAATAATGCTGTGCTTCAGTGGAGAACTGGTCTGCATGTGTCAACAAGATTCACTTAAGACTTTGCCTCAGCTGTTTAATATCTCAGTGCAACAACTTAGATTTTATTTGGAAATGATGATGCTTATAAAGATCATGTCATGTTCTTTTAAAATAATTTGGATAGCTGTGTATGAAAAATCTCTCACTTTAGTTCTATCTTCTTTTCCAACTTCCTCCTCCCTTCCACACTCTCTAATTTCTTTTCCGCTAATCCCTCATATTTCTTTCTTTCTTCTCCTCTGTAGATTTGAGCAATTATGGGGGGAAGGGAGTCTGCCATTTTCTTCTTATTATACTAAGAAAAACAAACGCAAGCATATTTCTATCAGGTAAATATCCAATGGATTAATTTTCTCAGGGAGGGGAGAATCTGACCAGAATGAAAACAGGTGTAAAAATTAGATGAAAAGAGAACATATTGGGCAGTTTGATGACTTTTGAAAGGTACTCAGCATTCTTGATTATGTGTAAGTAAATGATGTATAATTTTAGGTGGAGCTGCTAAGAAACTAAAGTGTCTGAGAACTTATACAACAGCATTTTTTCACTAAATATTCTGAGAAGGAAAACATCTAGAACATGCCCAGTTTATTGGGAATTTGTTATCCTATTTCTGCTTGTGTTCCTCTACAAAAATATTTCAAAATGTAGCTTTTTATTGATTCCACTTTACTAAAAATCAATCAAGCTATCATTTACTAATAACTGTTTTAGTCTACATTTTCCAAATCCTTTCCAGGACTCTTGCATTTATTTACAGATCCTTCTTCTTAAAAGAGAAGGTGTGTGGCCCTAAAATCACCTCTAGACATCAAAATTTTGGCTGGTAGGACTTGAAGGCCCAGTTGTTGAGATTCTCTAGTTTGCAAAAGGAAACTTCCTAACTAAAGGGCTTGAGTGTGTAATTCTGAAAAGGAAAAAAGAAAAACCTGCTTATCTATTGCAAGTAACCAGACTCCTTTTGTTACATGGTATACAATTAGACGCATCTGAAATAAAAGGTAAGTTAAGTGAGAAGTCTCAGACAGGAATGTACTATTTTAAAGCAGAGAGTGTCAAATGTTGTTTTTCAACCCACTACGGAAGGGTATTTCACAGGTAATTTCTGAGGGCTGATGTTGGCTAATTATTAGCTACCAGACTCTGCCTCCCATTTCGTGACTATCTCCTGGCAGAAAGACACAGCTAGGAGTGTTTTGTTTCATTTGTCCTTGGAGTTTTTATCAGCATCAGGAAGGTGGACTGAGCCAAAGTTGGAAGAATTCTGGAGCTAAGCAAAAAGCGACACGTTTAACAGCCCCCATTAATTGGGGGCTGTTACATGATTAATTTGAGAAAAACAGAAGAGACCGATTTCTTTACAACTCACAGTTGGATGCAGCGCACTAAAAGTAATCCTGTAAATTACATTTTAAATCTTCAACATATTCTGAGCAGATAAAATAGTGGCATGATTGACCAAACTCCTTTTAAAAGTACACATATTACGATGCATCATAGTTATAAACAGATGGTATTTGGCCTCCTTCCTATTCTCAACATTTGGAATTTCTAAACTATGTGAATTAAACAATAATATTTTATAAACATACAAGGGATTTTGCTCACTGCTTTGTTAACATAGAAATTATACAATGCTGACATTTATTTAAATTTTAAAAAGTAAACAACAGTGTGCATTGAAATAAAGCAAACTAAAATCAACAGAGAAGTATGTTCTGTATGCCTATTACCTACAATGGCACCGGCCTTTTCAAGGCAACACACAATGGGTTGAGGAACAAATTGTAGCTTAGATGGGCCTAATCTTTGTGCTCCAAAGCCTCATTTAACACCTGTCTGTAAACAACGGATATTTATACCATAATTGGCTATTTGACCATCAGTGTCGGTTTACCATGTAACCTGCTATTACGGAGTTAAAGAAGTTCCCCTCCATTGGCTCAGCAGCTTTCCTACTAGTGAAAGTGTCCTCACGGTTTAAAAACACTCAAGCAAACAGGAATCAGTCTGACACCCGCACTCAGAATGAGAAACAGTATCGCGATATCAATAAGTGTGTATCTTTTTCTTTGGGGGAGATTATTGCCTGGAAGAAAAGGAAATGTATCAGATCTTAATGTCATTTCCTGAGGTTCTTTCCTAAAAATTAACGCCTTAAGCCTTGAGCCACAGTTGGGAAGGAAGGCTCGTCTGCTGATTTGAGGTACAAAATACAAGGCGCTTGGTTTCCAAACACGAGTCTCAGATTTGCAAAGTTGTGTGGTGATGAATAAGTAATAAATCAGATAGTTCAATCTGTTACATGATTTTCGAAAGCTCTGCTTATCATTGTTTACGGTTTGTTCTAAGTACACTTCTCCTGTATTCTTGTTCAGCTTTCCAAGCGCAGGCTGATGCAGGCCAGTCTCTCCCAGTCTCCTTTTATCCTGAGACTGCTGCTTTTCTCCTATTCTAGCCAGTGCAAGCATCCATATTTCAGAGGTTGAAAAATGATTCAGATCCTTGAGCGGTAGAGGTCAGGGATGGTCACCGGCAATACAAACTAAAGCATCTTATATTTGGTCTCGGGTGTGCACCACTTTTGGTGTAAGCTCCGCTGGGGTACAAGAGAGGGAAAATTGTGCCACATGCTTAGAAAAGCAAAGAGCCACTCTTGAAGTCACGGCCAAAGGGCACTCTTTTCTCCTACACATACAGCTCCAAGCGTGTACAGTCGAATAACCTTTAATGATAAGTAACAATCCTTGTGTGGAGGAGGCTTTAAAACAATCAGAAGTTTCACAATGTGAAACATTTTCCTAAGTTTTTCAAAAACTCACAGCAAATGTGTGACAAATTAATGTCATGCCTTTAAAGAGTCTCCTGTCAAATCCCATTTCAGTATCCTTCCGCACTGCTAAATAAGCAAGTGACGATGGGAGACAAGTTTGAGATCCAGAATCCAGTGGGGCCACGAGGCCGCGGGGCGCCGCGCGACGGACCGACCCGAGGGCCGCGGCGGGGTGTGAAAGCCGAGAGTCAGACTCTGCCCGCAGCGTCCCGGAGCCACCCCCGCTTCCGCCCGCCCGGCTTCGCTTAACCCAAAACTAAAAAGGGGGTCGCGCGGAGGGTGCGCCTCGGTCTCCGGGTCTGCTTAGCC
>NW_004955440.1:10327175-10344675 GCF_000276665.1 Chinchilla lanigera
GGGGCAGAGGTGGCAAGCCCCGGCCCGGGCACCCTTAATTACGGAGTAAGGGCGAACAGAACCGACACCATGTCTCCCACGTGTCCGCTGACGGCCGCGACAAAAGGAGAGAGCGCGCGGGGGCGCGCCGGGGAGGGGAGGCCCTGCCCGCCCCCTTCTCCGGCTGCAAATGTAAAACGCATTAGGTAGTGACTCCGGGTAGGTGGTGCCCGGGGCCGAATCGCAGCTGCAGCTCGCGGTGTAGGAGGACAGTTTGCTGATGCGCCCAGGTCCGGGGAACCTCTCACAAAAGAGGCTATAAATACCCTGCTCCAGCACATTCTGCTTGCTTAAAACTGCATTACTCATACATTTTTAACTTTTAAATTTTGGTGTTTAAATAAGTGTTGCAATTTATTAGCTTCAGTAAAATACACACACACACATACACACACACACACACACACACACTTTGTTTTGCAATTACACACACACTTTGTTTTGCAATTTTGCAGATTCCAGTGTATTGGCCTGGAATCACAGCATTAGAAATGGGGCGTGGGGGAAAGCCAAACCCACGGAAAGCCTGGGAACACACACAATAGTTGCAAGAACCCACAGTCCAAGTGCCCCTCCATGACTCTGCGACTCAAATGCAAACGGAGAGATGTCTGCCTTGATTCCTTTGCTTTTAATTAATCAGGATCTCAAAACGACTTCCACCTTGTTCTGGGGTTTAAGGCATAGGCTTCACTCCAACATGTCCTGAATTCTGCATAGGTGAAGTGTGCAAACCCCCAAAGACCACCAACTGACAATTAGAAACCTCCAGGTCCTTACTGCTAACGCTAAAATCAGAGAGCCGCCCTGAGCCACCACCCGTAGCACCCTTACACGCTTTCTCCCTCGGACTGCAGGGTCAGCCTTCCAAAAAGAGGTGTTTGTCTCTTTGTTAGCAGTCTGTTTACTTCCAGCGGCTACGAAAACTCGCCAGGTTGAAGGCAACAAGGCTACACCACCTAGTCACTTTACTGATCTCTGCAAGAGAGGCTGTCTTTCCATTTGTCATTCGTCGTGTGCTGCCCACCGGTGCCATTTTCCCCACAACATTTTGGAAAAAAATTTTCCAAGCGCTTCTTTCATGTGGTTCTAGTTAAGTGATTTGCCCACACCGCAAATAGTACTACTTGCCTTCAAGATTAATAGCTGCATATCAGTAATTCTTAAATACCTCGTGATCTGTATTTTCAATTTAAATGATCCTAACACTGGCCAGGCAAACGCCTGAACCAGTATATGTGTGGCCTGGTTGCCAACCAAATGACAGTCCCACAGCACACTCAGTAAGAATTCGATTCAGTTTCCCCGAGGGCTGAAGGCAGAGAACCTTCCTTCCTTCTGACCTTTCCTGGAAGTAGATCAGCAGATTCACAAAATGATGTGAATTATCCAAGGCTTCCATCCCCTCCCCTCCTTATGATGCATATTTACAGAAACTTTAAAAAAATCTCCTTTTAGGCATCCAGCCCTTCTATGATTTAGCCACTCTCTCTCCACTTCTTGGCTTTATCCTTCAGTAACATAAATAATGTAAAAGAGCAAATTAGGAATTTTCTTATAGCTTGCCTGTGTTTGAGAAGATCATCCTGTTTCAGATGATTTAGGCCAGTTGTTGTTAGTTTGTGTTTTTACCACCCACCGAAGAGCATCACAGTTTAGTTTATATTAATAAATGATGTTCACGACTAGGCTTCTAAACGCCAGAGTTATGATTTATTTTTTTAAATGGGTAGAGAAAGACGCATGGCAATAAAACGAGCTCCTAAATCATTCAAAGTCTTTGGCTTCACACATGTATGTGGGACTTTTGGGTTCCGCTTAGTTTTTGAGTATATCTCTTAGTTCTCTTTGCTATCATCAACTAAATATTTGACTACCTTTTTCATAGCGTCAAACGCCGTTAATTATAATTCCATGGACAGAAGGCATTGTATTGTTCTACTTTCTAAGTGTTTGTAACTGTCCCTATTTATCCCGCCACGAAGAGTTTCACAATAAATCCCTGCAAAAAAATAAATTAAAACCCGCAACTTCAGACACCAAGGAAGAGAACATTAATCCACTTAGTAAAATACCCAGAACTCCCCCTCTGCATCTCGGCTCTTCCTAATGTAACATTTAGTAATTGCAGCTGGCTCCTCATCCTTCCCTCCCTTTTTATTCTGAATCATATTGGCCTTGTTTAACCTTCATTTCCTTTCCTACCCCCCACATCTGTCCACATACTTTTCTTTGACCACGTTTCTCTCTTTCCGCTGCCTTGATTGAAGGCAATAAACAGAGCTTTCTAAGAGCTCAATACTTTCTGATAAAATTCGTTCTACCTCCCCATCCCACCCTTAATGCTTTGTACAGTTTTTATGTATCCTTCGGTTGTACAGTGACTGCGCTATATTTTCCTGATTGATTGTTAAGTTATGCTGGCTTTCCCGAGCTGCCTCCGTTATCCTGAAGGGAAGGCTTTTCACTTGGTGTGCTCCCTGCCTTTGGAATGCCTCTCCTGGCAAGGACAGGCATCCTGCTTTGACTGTGATTCTTAAGTTACAATTCAAAGCTAATTTGTTTAGTTAGGTTTCTTCTATGAGCAGCTCTGTTTCTCACTGTTAAGTGCTCCACGGTGCTGCTTAGTCGGAGGGCGTGCTGTAAGTACAAGATGTAATACACTTACATTGTACTTGATTATCAGTTTTCAAAAACAGCTGCATGCTTTGATATCTGAGTAAGGAAATATCAGAAGATAATATACCACTGGTATTTATTACTCTATAATTAAGGATGTGTCAGTGTTTTCCTTTAAATAACTCTATTTTCAGAAATTCATATCTCAAGCATAAATTTCCCTATGAATTACAGTCTAATACCATATCAGAAGTATCTTCTTTTAAAGCCATCCCTCCCCTTCCTTTTCTTCCTGGGGAAATAAGTCTCAGGATGTAATTTCTGGGTTATGTACGAGGGATGAGAGGAAGCAGGCCCAGCACTGCACAGTGAAAGGTACGGCTGCGGGCGCCACCTGCTCCTCCTGCTCCGCGGCCCGTAGCGCCAGGTGACACCACCGGGCTGTCTTTTGCAGCCTCGTACGTGGATGAGCAACTTCACCACCGTACGATTTTGAAGGCAGCACAGAGTCAGTCGTTCAGCAATAGCACAGGTGCCAGAGCTGGAAATTCCAGTAGCAGAAATCACTTCTGTCACATCGCTCTCCTTACGGTCATCTACAGTACAAACAGGGCCAGGTGAAACATGAAATAAACTGATGGAACAGGCAGAAGGAGGAAAGAGGGGAAATGATGGAAACAAATGATTTCCTTTCCTTCTTCTTTAAGGGCTGCTCCTCACCAGTGGAACTGACTACCACGTACAGAAAAGAGCCTTGAAAATTTCGCCTTTCAGACCTGTCTCCGTGACAGGACCCGATGGGAGTCAGCTTCACCTTATGCCCTCACTGTCCCTGTATCTGAAATGCAGAAGTCACAAAAATGAATACTTACCGGGAAGGCCAGAGGAGTTAGCAAAGAATGTGAGTCCAACATAGTGTGAGACCGCAGGAAGCGGTGGGCCTGGGACACGGGAGGCAGAGACTGAAGGCCTCCTTGAAGGTGGAGTACTAGTTATGCTGAAAACATGTTAAATACTGGCCACACTGCCTGCTCTTTCAGGTCCCTTTCAATACTAACAATGTGGGCTAGAGTGTCTGCTGCCTTTTGCCATCTTTGGGCTGGAGGGAAGAGAAGAACAACAGAATGAGAGGTCCACGGGAATCATGTACATTGCACTTGGGCTTCCTGAAAGGCACTTAGGTGACAGCGACAACACCCTACCCAGGAAAGGCTCGTACAAAAAGCTTTCTGTTTTTCTACTATGCTCTGGCTTCTAAATATGCCACTATACCATGTCTTAATTTTCTTATTGGTGAATGGCATCAAAACATTTAAATTTGCATATGCAAAGGACTTTACGTTCCCAGACAAAGGATACACCAGTACCTATTCCTAGCAGGAGTCACATCTTCCAGTGCAGACCTTAACTTACTCTTTGAACACAGTAACGGATAGAAGGAATACATTTCAGATTACCTCCCAAGAATCCTTAAGTCAGTTAGAAACCTCTGCTAGATTTGAAAATCATGACCACAGGGCTGTGGGAAAGAATAAGGAACCACTCAGGTGATGACAGATCATAAAACAGATCCCTGAAGACACTGATCCCAAATTCCCATTGAGGAAGACGGGAAGGTGAGGGAGGACCCGGGCCCCTGAAGCTGTATGTGCCTCGAAGAGCATCTCACAGGTCCTGGGGAAGGCTCCCTTCCCAGAGGAGAAAGGCAAGACAGGATAGTTCCCTCTGTGTCCTGAGGGAAGGGACAGTGACACGGTGTGAAAGGGGCAGGGTGGTAGGAGCTGAAAGCTCTTGTATTTGACCACTCAGCTCTGAATTTTTCAAGATAAAAACTGGGCTCGGGGCTGGGGTTTAGCTCAGTGGCAAAGCACCTGCCTGGCAAGTGCAAGGTTGTGAGTTCGATTCCCAATACCAGGAAAGAAAAAAAAAGAAAAACTGGGCTCATTTGACATTCGCCTTTATCCTGCTCTCAGGACCCTTCACAGGGGAATTAATGGAGCTATAGTGTTCTGTCTTGCATTTGTAATGCCACAGGCATTAGCAGTGGTGATAAAGAATCCACCCAAAAGGAGCCTACAGACACTCAAGTCTGACACTCTCCCAAGTATGGCGTCTGCATTGAGGTGAAGTCCTTGGACCTTGTCATATGGGAGAAGTATTGTCAGTGAGAGTGGCTTCTGTCACTGTCAGAAGAAAATGGCTTTTGGACTTGATTGATAGTTCAGGAAGCCAACAAACATTGAGGATGAGCAGGTAACAAAAGTACCCATACGTTTCAAAGTATTTATAACTCCTCAGGAAAAGGTCTGTGCCATAGTAACAAGACAAGATAAAACACTTATTATACGGTGAATATGTCTCCCTCCTGACAACCTGCTTCTTCCACCATCACTCCTCTGAAATATTCATTATTTAAAATTTAGTGTGAATTCCTATCTTTTGTTTATTATTCTTTATTTTTTGGATTCTTTTTTTTTTTTTTTGAGATAGGGTCATAGTTTGTAGTGTAGACTGGCCTTGAGCTCACTATGTACCCCAGACTAGCTCAAATTTGTGGGGTTATTCTCCTGCTTCAGCCTCCCAAGTGCTAGGACTACAGGTGTATACCACCACACCTAGCTATGTTTATAATACTTTAATAACCTATATGCATATCTTTGAGGAGCAGGTAGAATCCCTTGCATGTTTTAAAGCTTTCCCAGTTACCTTTCACTGAGTAATTTTTGAAGTGAGGATGTACTGTAGAAACACTGGTTATCTCATATCTCAATTCAGGCTTTGAAATAAAACAGGTTTATGACAATGGCTTATAATAGACTCTCTTCATTGTTAAATATAAGATCTGATAATAAATATTGCCCATTTTCCCAGTAAAACAGAAAAGCAGTTAGCCAATGCTTGTCAGCAGTCTGTTGAATAAGAATTGCAGAATTATGTACATGTTAAAGGACAGTATGGCTGCCATAGTGGCACATGATTGTAATTGCAGCACTCAAGAGGCTAAGGCAGGAGGAGGATAGAAAGTTTGAGGCCTTCCTTTGCAGTACTATATAGTGAGCTCCAGGCTGGCTTGGAATGTATAACTAGGTCCTACCTCAAAATGAAGGAAAAAACCCTGAACAAACAGAAATACAAACAAACAGTGCAAACAAATATGACAGCATGGACCACCATTTGAACGCTGATTCCATCACCCATGGAAACTATCTGAGACTTACATGAAATTTCTTTTGTATCTCATAATATTTCTGGGTAGCAGATGCTTTCTCAAAAACAGATTTTACTTTTAAAAATACCAAACATAATTAACACCTTCAACATAAAATGAAATTTTTGCCTACAGATGCATTTCAAGGTGTTGAAATTAATCTATGCAGCCCTCGATGGCTAAGGGTTCCTACTGACTTACAGATTCTACTACCATATTTCTGTGGCATAACTGAAAATAAGAGCAGGACATTTACATTTAATTGCATTTGAAGGATGTGTATTCAACCAGGAACATTTTGAAAAGGGTCTTGATGTTTTCCTAATCAACATAGCAAAAGGTTAAGAACATGGCAAAAATAAATAGATTTAGGACAAACACCCTAGACATTACATCAAAGTCTTAATAACAGCCAGACTCTTATAGCTACAGTGGGACCTTGGTTCACGAACTTAATTCTTCCCATGATCCTGGTTGCAAACCGAATTGCATGAGAACTGAATCAAATTTCCCCATAAGGTCAACATTGAACCTAACCACTGAATTTGATTTGGTTCTTGTCCAATTTGGTTTGCAGCCAGAATTGTGGAAAGAATTAAGTTCAAGAAATGAGGTACCACTGTATCCAAAATTAAATTTGTTTAATGATTTTTTTTCTTTTATACTATAGAGGAGAAAAAATGATTGAGCTCACAATTTCAGAGGCTGACAGGCCATGAGCAGGCAGCCTCATCTGTTCGGCTTCTGGTGAGGTCCTACTTGGTCGGGTCACAATATGGCAGAGAAACAGGAAGTAGAAGTGGCAGCATGCAAGACAGGCCTTACTTTGTGACAATCTGCTCTAGTGAGAGCTAACTCACTTTGAAAGGTCAGCATTAATCTCTCTCAAGGTGATGGCTTAATTACTAAGCCCATACACCTTTTATATCAACACACTGGGGACCAAGCTCTCGGCATGGGAACCCCTGGGGACACACTCACACCACGTAAAAACATAGGATACCTGAAAAGGGCTTCAAGGTGGAAGTATTATTTTCCAAAACACATCATTATGGATACCTTTCTGTCTTCATATTGTACTTTCAGTACTATCTCTTTTCTCTACTGCCTTTCATTCTACTAATGATTTTTGAAAAGAACAAAAGCAATAGAACTGTGTGTTTAAAAAGACAACAATTTTCAAAAAACAGGAAATAAGGGGAGTGTTTGATTTCTCATGACTCAAGGGAAATAGAAATTAGTGAGCTGTACTCCCAGTTACCCACTGATTTCAGCAATATATTGGTTAATTTACTAACATTTCTTTCCACCATGTCATGGGTATTGAGAGGTCTACGCACACGTACGCACAAAGGATATAGTTATATCTTTTCCAGTGTTTAGAATTATATGTTTACAAAGCTTTCTATTGCTTTGATCCACTAATTCCAAATTTGTCGGCATAAACAACTTTTATGTAAGTTTTTACCTGGAAGCGGTGATGGACACAGCTAAAAACAAAAACTGATTTGAATATGGGTATAAGAAAAAACTCATACAAAGGGAGCTTTCAATATTTTATTTGCCAAAATCAGAAAAATATTTAAATGTTTTGGATGTAGCCTCTGAAAGATAGTTAATGTTTTCTCTTTTTTTTTGCCTATCAGTTAGTGAGGAAACATATGGATAGTTGTTGTTCATATAAGATCTTATCTAGCATAAAATGTGAGCCCACTATTTTCAGGATAGAAAAACATAGTAAAACTTTAATACCATTTCTTGGCTGTGAGATTTACATTATCTTGAGAAGATATCTTCTATAGTACAGCACATTTCTGATTGGTTCATTTTACTAGAGGGCATAAAGTATAACCTTGCCCCAAGGGAGTGTCAGTGAGCATTCTATCCACACTCATATCTTCAGCTCTGCTCTCAAATGGTGCACCCTCCCCCACAACCCCCCGTAGATCCCAAGCTCCAGAGATTTGAGCAGGAAGTGACTTCTGAACTAGTTCCCAAGCCCTTTGTTGTATGAGTAAGAAAATAATTTGTTCAATGATTTCTCAGTAAGCAAAGACTGTAAGGCCCATCGTAGACGATGGAGCTCCTCTTGGATGGGGAGAAGAGCAATAGCATTGTTTGTTTTTGCTTCTTTCTTTTTCCTGTTTTAAAATTCCCAGGCCTCATGAATTCTACACTCCTACTTGCCTTAATCCGCAAGACTTTCTCTATCCCAAGAGCTATGTCTAGCTCCCTAATCTTTGTCTATCTCCTGCTTGTGATTTTGCTACCCTCAAATGGGTCCCTTTGGCCTGAAATGCCACTGCCCATGCCATCTGCAGTGCTTGCTAGACCACTTGGTCCTTCTAGAAGCCTGACAGTCAGGGCTGGCATTTGTCTACCCACCTCTCCCTGGCTGATTCTCACTCTGTGGAGTAGTGAACTTATTCATTTGAAGAGCTAGGAAAGTTACAATTTACCTGTCAGTAAACAGAAGATGGTTTATCAACAGACTTTACCTTAATGACTACAAATGTTTACCTCCTGCTTTGCAGAATGCAAAGAAATTCTTGGAAATGTCATAATATCTTACAAACATTTGCAAAACAGATCCTTGTTCATCCAGAAAAGAAACAATTGTATTCGTTGTCTCTGACACATGGAAAACATTCAGTGAGAAACATACAGAGAGATGTACATGCTTATATGTAAATGGATACGCTAATTAAAAATTGCAGTGGGCACTGTATTAAAAATTTATTTCACAATCTAGCTGTTCAAAACATTGTTATATCAACAAATACAGCAGTTTGACTATTGGAATCGTAAGTGATTTATCTTGAAAAGGTTATACTTGTAGCAGAATGCAAATATCTTTGAAGAAAATTTGTACCAAAATTACTGGCTTTCTGAGAAGGATTTTGATCTCTCTATTTTTATCTGTAGGAAAAACTGAACAAAACATATCTCAGTGTTCATTTTTTGATAGGCGAGATGGCTGCACTGACTGGATTTGCTATGTTTGTCCGAATTACAGCTGTTTATCTTGCAACTTTCTTTAAGATTAATTAAATGCAAATGTAACTCTGTGAATCATGGGAATACCTGCCAGACCTCTTATTAATACCTTCACTTACAAACTCCTGTGCCAGAGAGTCATTAATTTGCTCAAAGAAAAGTGCTAAAGCAGCCCTTTGCCCACACACAATTCTGAGACAGCTGCCCAATTAGCCCGGTAGCATTCTGATCCTCCTTGCAGGCCCTGTGGCCCTTTGAGGACACAAGAAGGCTCCGATGATAACCTGGCAACCTAGGTAGAAACCCAGCCAAGTGTGAGCGTTTGAAGCTGCAGTTTGGCTGCCATCGTGTCGGCGAAAAGAAAGAATTCAGGCACCATGTCATCCAGTACAAAGGATAAAAACGGATTCCACCGGAAATTCAATGTGGCACCGCATATGGGATACATGAGTGCAGTTATACAACAGGCCACATATTTTTTTTTGAACAGTCTCCTACATGTGATGCCGAGGACATGTGTAACCATCATAACCTCTCTAGGAATCTGTATTTAATTTGAGTTGGGGTGGTGGCAGGGACTGGAGATCTGAAGCCGCCACAGGTTTGTGGCAGATGGCTTTGTGTCAGCTATGACAGGCAGCCAGGCACGGCTTCCTCTGCAGATTTTCTCTTCTCTCTGATCAGGTAAATATGGGCACACTCTGGAAAGTTCTTCAGATTCTGCCTTAGGCTGCAAGTTTGTGACTTAGCCCATCTGTCACAAATCTTCCCTAGGTTCTGTTGAAAGCAGAGACCTGAATTTACTATGTAGGGCTGCCCAGGAAAACGGAGCCATTTCACCCTGTAACAAGGGGGAGGGAGAAAAGAGAAAGCAAGAAGAAACGTGATCAACTGAAGCACCAAAGCAGGCTGAAAATTCATATTGCAAATTGGCATCGTGTATGTCAGTTGTGCTTCAAAAGCCACCAAGTACACGGTCGTGAATTCCAACACCTCAAGAAGTCACAGGACCTGACCGGCTTAAAGTATCCCTGTATTTCTAACCGTAGGAGAGAGCTACTGTGTTCTGCAAATGGGTACATACTACTGCACACACATTTCCTGGTTTATCTTAGTAGATGACAGCTATTAGAAGTTTATCATCCAACTTCTAACTTTTATAAACACGAGAAATGCAACATTCTTAATACAGTTTTTGTTGATATATTACTTTTAAGCAGTGAAGACACAAGATAAATGCCCTTACTGTTCCATGAGATTTATAAAGCGCTCCGCATTTACAAATGGGTTGATGTTCATTATTTCATTTCAGCAGTGCTTCCAGGGGTCAGTGCTCTTGTGATTTAAAAAAAAAATTTTCCCTGATTTGCAGATGAATAACACAGGGGCCAAAAAAGCCTCTAGAGCTGGACTGAAAATGGCAGCAGAGAAAGACAAAACCTCTCACTGACCTTACTAGGCCAAAGCACACCTATTGTGCTCAATGTTCTGTTTTGTTTTTATTTTACTCAGTTCAAAGGAAAACTAAACCAAATAAAACTGAGGGAGGAAGTGAGAAAAGAAAAGAGAACAAGGAGAAGGGCAAGGAGGGAAGGGGTAGTAGGAGAGAAGTAAAGAGAGTTTGAGACGAAGAATTTGCCTTAAATTATACTGGTGCAATTGAGAGATTTTTACAAGTTCTTAAAATGTCACAAACAATTAAGTTTTTGTTTTTAAGGAAAAAGTAAGGATTTTAAGGGAGTGTTAATACCAGTGAGGAACACCTTGTTCATGTCTAAAGTATAAGCTCAAATTAAAAGGGGACTCCGAAGTGACCACTCTTGAAAGAAACTTAAAGTGGTTTGGCTGTGGTTCAGATAGATGTAGCCTGACATAATTAAGACAACCACAAATGGCTTTTCTGGGCATGGAGTCTGAGTAGTAAGCTTAATCATTGTTTGGAATTAGTTTTAGGCAGAAATCTGAAAATTCTTCTGTTCTCCAAATAACAGCAGATTATAAAGAGCTCTTGGATGTTGAACTTGATGAAGAAAACAAACTAAAAATCAGTGACTATCACCTGAAAAACGTTTAAAAAAAACCCTACAGGTCACTCTCTGAGAGCAAAAAGAATAATCTCTGTCTCTGTCTCTCTCTGTCAGTATTGCTCAACTTGGAAATAACAGTAAGTGAGAAATAGCACAGGAATGAAAATCTCTCCTGGAGTCCTGGTGATATCGACTTTACACAAATGTTCTACACCTGTTTTATGTTCAATACTGGTAACAAATGACTGTTGTTTATTTCTAAAGCATTTTCAAATAAAATGATTAAATTATGAAGTACCACTCTCAAGCAACTGTTGGAAATTTTCGGTAAGAAAAATCATACAGTAAAAGTGAGGCAAAAAAAATTCTACTTTATGGTACAGAGTTGGTAGAGTAGGAGGGAGAGGAAATGTCAGTGTAAGATGTCAATCTCTGGCAGATTATTTTATGATTTCTTCTAGGAACTTGTGTTTAGGTTAGGCTTAGGGAGTTAAAGAGCTCTCTATTAAGGATGAAGTGAAGGCCGGGAATATAGCTCAGCAGCATAAGTGCTTGCCTGGCAAGCCTCAGGTCATCAGTTCAATTCCCGGTAGAAAAAAAATCACGTTGTAAGGATGAAGTGAAACTTAGTCTTTGTGTGCAAATGCATGTTCCACGCACCTGCTTGACCTCCTGGAGGACATATCCTAACCCTACAAGGAAGTTACAGCCCATGACCAAAGCATGCTTATAAAGTAGTCTTAGGATTTTTTAAATGAAGAAAATGGTTGTCCAGTTTTAAAGATTATTAGGAAATATTTAATTTTGCTATGCATTAGGTTTCTCTCAAAATTCCAAGAAAAACGTGTGTGTGTAACATAGAGACAGAGGCAGGGGCAGGAGAGACAGAGAGAAAAGGAGTGCACACTTACAGTCACGTGAGGGATTTAAATATCTCAGGCCTGAAATAATTTCAGGTAGGAAGCTGAGGACACAGGGTTTGAAGTAGAGTCACTTTAAGAAAAAAAGTAAGTTCTCTGTCTGCTTTTTTTTGCTAGCATTCTGTTTCAAATCCTGCTTCAAGTTATAGCCCCAAAACTCTCACTCTTATTGAAAGTATAATGTCTCATGTGAGAAGTAAGCCAAGTGTTAGTAGCCTTATTCTAGTCATTAAATTTCTAAGTGTGAAACCATACGAAAAAACGCTATCCTAAAGTGAACTCCATATAATAAGAAGTTGAAATGATTCTAAAATGTAAACTTTTAACAACAAAAAAAGAGTAAGGTGTAAAAATGTAAAAGGAACAAATTAAAGAATTCAGTGACATGCTATCCTTTTAGATCTTAGAAGCATATGTTTTAAAAAGCAAAACAGCACTGTCCAATGAATAAATCTTTTAAAAAAAAATCCCAATTCCCTTCACAGAACACACAAAAGATCCTCTTCCACTGCCTAAGAAATGTAGGTAAAAGGTTGCCTTGCAGAAAAGAATTCTCTAGTATAGAGTAAAAGCAAATGGTACCTGAGTAGTGTATATTTACAAAATATTAGGTAAAAATTATTATAGTTTACTATAGCTTTAGAAAGCATTTTTTCCCTGTTTTGGACCTAAGTCCTACTTAAACAAACAAACTAACTCTCTAATCTTTCCTATGATTTTCTTAAACTTAATGAGTTTAACACACCAATTTTTCCTAAGAGTTGCATCATAAAGCTTTTGATTACTTATAATTTTGAACTACTTTCTTTAATTTTTGAGATTAAATTTTACATAGTATATTATTAAGATCTATGAATTAGGACATACATGAAAGTGTATTGCAGATTGATAACAAAAACTCCACGGTAAAAGTGCTTAAAACTGAATTATACAGATAAAATCTTCTAAGTGCTTATAAGTGAATTACTGCTTTAGAAAACTTTATGATGGAGGACTTTGTGATGTGAAAACTAAAAATATATGTAAGTATTGAGATATACTAGCTCACTGAAGTGACATTTAAGGTATGGGCTATTTTTTCAACTGTAGAAGGAATGATTTTATATATTAACAACATACTACTAAGCCCACATGCTTTTAGAATTTTTCCAGAAGCTGTTTGTAAAATAAATAATTACAGCTATGTTATGGCAGTAACTGCATTAAGGTATTTCAACTGGAGATCTGCTTTCTTTTCTAACTAGAGACAACTTGTTGCAGTGACTTTTGAAACCATTAAAATTTGCACATGTGGACTAACAGAGTTAATAAGGCCTAACCTGCAGCAAACTTAAAAACTGATAAATTTCCATGGTGGAAATATATTTGTAAGTACTTTAGCAAAAATTCATCTGAAGGAAAAAATCAATAATTTTACTATGAATGCACTAAAAAATAGGTCTGTATTTTATATATATATATATATATATAAAATGAATCATTTTGTACTAATACTGAATTATTTCCTTAGTTTTCATAATCTGCATATTTGAACAGTCTATCATATGGGAAGCTATTCAATTAATATTTTATACAAATGAAACTGCGACTAAACTAAAAATTAGGGAATACTGGGGGAAACCTTGAAGACCTGTCTTCTCTGTGAAGCTCTGTGTGTGTAGACGATACAATAGTATTGACTCAAGGCCTGATTCTGAAGGCTGGAAGTGTGCAGTCAGCATTTTAAACTATTATGAGCTACCTTCTGAACCATTGCCAAGTTAATAGACAATGAAAGATAATGAGCTTGAAATTGGGTGTTAAATTGCATTTTTGGTCCTCTCCTTTTTTCTTGAAGTTTAACTGTTTCCTGGAGAAACAAAGTCATGTTTTGATAGATCACTATGTAAATATGTATTTTAGGTCATAAAAAAAGAAATGAGAGAAAAAAAGGGCAGAGAACATTATTTCACATAGATTACACATTAGCATAGGAAAATTAAAATATGCTGGATTATAAAGCTGCTAGATTGTAAACTATACTGAATTTATGTAAAACGAAGATGCGACACTCAAAGAATATAAAAAGGTATATTACTTATGGCCTAGAGCCACCTTCGAAGCCCATAAAGCAGATTTAGCCCCTGTGGATTACTCTGACTTTGAGCGGGGCCTCTTTGTGTTGTTACTTCAACAATCTAAAATTCTGGACTCAAATAGGAGAAAAAAAGATAACAAACGAGGGCCTGAGTGATGATGCTATTTATATAGACTATTTGCCTTTTGCCCTTGCCATTCAGAGATCAAACTGACAGTGCTGATCCTAAAAGCTGAGTATTTTTATGTCATGTTCTTAAACTGGACAAGGGAAATATTCAACTTTTGAAAGCGATCTTTAAAGTAGTTGAAAAACGAACACCCAACTTCACTGATGTCATTCACCTGAATTTTTGAGGGCTGAAGATTTCATTATGATGGGAGAAAGGCTTATCCTCATTAGTATAATTGTAGAATCTTTCCTTCCTTTTAAACTAATGAGTTACATTAATCCAAGTTCATTTTTATAAGCCTCTTGGGGCTAAATGTAAAGGACAGTCATCTTAGAAAACAATAAATTTTTAAAAAAAGCATGTATCGTGCATTAAGCGTACGTATTTCATATGACCTAGGTTAATACAACTGGCATCCAGTTTAATTAATCCTTGTTAGTGTAACAACTAATATCCCTCCCTAGCATGTTTCCTTTAAACATTAGTATGTTAATTAAATGTTTTTTTTAAAGATTTTTCTTTGTACTTCAATACAGCATTTATACCACGTAAATCTTTTCTCAATAACTACCTTATAGAGATGTTTTCTTATAATATCTGGTCTTTTGCAGAAATTCTGGAGCTTTTTTGAAAGCTGTTCAGGTGTAGAATACAGATATTCAGCTGCAGGAAAAACAGATACATTTTTAATGAAACAAAAACCTCAAAGCACACACTCGATATTAGTCACTTTACTAATTAAAAATGCATATTGCTCTGTGCCGCCTTGTGTTTTACATTATTTAAGCATGATTTTATAAGGTTACCTCAGCTCACAAGGATGTTTAATGCTAAATAAGACGGTGTAGTTGTTCTGTTTAGACATCTCCTTTGGGTGATTAAAATACATTATTCTAATGTAACACAATGCATATGTGATATATTTAGTGATGAGGATTTTTTCAAAGAACTGGTACTACAGCCGTACATACCCTGTACAACAATCGCATATTGTTAACTACTCAATTGTTTAAATAATTTGGTGTGACTTTCAGCCCTTGATTTTTTCTCTGTGTATATCATTAAAAAAAATCTGTAAGCAATTGCAGCAACACTGACCTGCTTATAAAAACCCACCATTATAGGATGTGTATGCTAACAATGCCATTTGAAAACTTGTTTTTTTGTTATCTTAAAAGAACAGATGGTAAATATAAGCTTACTCTAATGTATTAAAACACATAAAATTTTCCTTAACACTAACATGTTGACTTGCCAAATAAACAATTGCTCCTGCCTAAGTTTATTTTCAAACTTTCTAATTTAGTATGAATCATATATTAAATCACAACAAAGACGAAAGCACATTAAAGCGGCTACCTGGAAATATTTCAGGATAAACCAAATCTTTGGGACAAAGTGGGTAACAACCACAATATACAGCTTCCAACCTAGAGAAATATTAGAGAGGATAAGAATATATTAAAAAGACGTTGTTATCATAACCAGAAAGTGGCTTGCTTGCCTTTGTTTGCCAGAGTTAAATGGGCCAAAAAACATGGTCGGCAATACAATCGTAAAAGCCAAAGTTGCTCTTTTAAAAGATTTTATCGATCATATATGAATTGCATTGAACAGAACGAACAGCATATGTTTTATTCAGTGAATTAATCAAAGCGCAGCGCTGCATTTTTTTTTGTTTTTAAAATACTGTTTAACACATTTTATAATCAGCAGATAAACACATGTAACAACATGGTAAAGTACGGACAGCTTTTCTTAATAATGCTGCAAAGCCTCAGAATGTTCACTTTTCAAAAAATGTTTAAATAAAATGGCAAATACTTAACTTTAGCATTGAAGCCGTAGAAGTGATCGAGGCACTTTTAAAAGCAGCAGAAAAAAATTTACAATCTGTTGTGATGGGGCATTTTCATTTTAAGCTCATGCTTCGAAACAATTTGTTATTATGCAGAATAGAACTCTTGAAAAAACCTCAGGAAGATTACTTTAATGTATACTTTTCTTTTCTGACTAAAAGCTCAGCCCTCATTTCACTGGATCAGAAATGAATACTTCTGTTATTAAACACATAGGGAAGTTTCACTTTGTGAGAGGGTTTCCCCGTGGACACCTAGGGGAAGTTTTTCTGTGTGTCACAGCGAAAAGGGTTAAGGCAGAAGGAAAGTTCTGCCAGATTTCCAATGCCTGTGTTAGGGCTGCATAACAGCTATTGATCTGACATATAATAAACTTTAAAGATACCACTGTCATTTCTGTTGGCTAGAAATTATGCAGTGAAATTCAAAACACTCTTTAAAATATGTTTATTTTATGAGAAACTTTGAATTGCATCCAAAATGTTGACCAAAGGCTGAATTTATTTTGAACTGCAGATTTTTTTCAGCCCAAGAATAATTTGAAGTCATGTCAATGTTTACCTTGTTTATTTACAGTGACAAAGTACATGCAATTTAAGCTGTTTTTAAGTGGGTGATGTTTTCCCTATTTTATTATGCTAAACTGAAATTAAAGGAAAAGTATTTACTTTGAGCTGCGGATTCTGGAAAAATACTGAGTTCAAAGTTTTCCTTGAGAGCTGATAGAAGTTATAAGATAACACATAAGAAGGCATAGATTCTATTACCAGCTATTTGCTTCAGAATACAAGATGTATCTAATATTTTCCCCCTGCATACATGGAGTAACATTAAAATTCTTATTGTAAGCATGGCTATGAACTACATTCTACTGTAGTATAAAATATTAAAGTTTTGAGCATATAACCCTGTGATACACTTCATGAACCAAAAGAAAATATGCACTTTATCCGAGGACATTCAGCTTTAAAATGCTGTGCCAACCGAAAAGCAAATACATATGAACATTCACTTATAATTACATAAAATCAAAGGAGTGAAGTCACAGGCATTTTAGAAAGTGCACATGTTATCTGCTTTTTAATAATGGATTTGAAATAGAGTGTTTTGTTCCCCGAAAGAATATCACAGGCCAAGTTGCACTTTGAGTCACTGTATGAGTATGCACCATGCCATTTCCAAATAGATCTCTGCAGTAAAATACTATGCAGTAAGATAAGAACAGCATCATTTGATTTAGTAAGGAAAAAATTATAAATTTTGGACATCAACTTTTATTTGTAAATTGTCATATTTATAGTTCCTGTTCTAATTCATCAAGAAACAACCATCATGTCTGCTGGCTATAATTTACAAAATTTTATTACACTTATTATTTAGCAGGATTAGTTTTGCAAATACATGAAATAAGCTCTGATACTTTCAAACAAATTTAAACACTCACCGGCGTAAGTTTCACACATTCAGTTATTTTGAAAAAAGTTCATCTCATGGCAATAATACAATTATTCATCATTTCGATTCTTATGCACTACCAGTTAAATAATAAATAGAGTTCCAATTGATCTATTGTTAAAATGAC
>NW_004955440.1:10349675-10379374 GCF_000276665.1 Chinchilla lanigera
GACCAGAAAAAATGACATAGATCAGAAAAGAAAGAAAATATTACAATGTAAGAAAATAATTAGTATGTATTCTACTATGCAAAATTTTAATTATAAATATACCTAACCTCATGATATACCAAGCTGCAATGTAAATATGTATCTTGGTATGAATTCATGGTCAAAAGTTCAAAAACATCACTGTATTAGGGTCTCTGGGTCATATGACATCCTTATTGACCTTCTTACTGATGATTATAAGTACACTGCTAAGTTTAAGGAGAATACCAGGGACCCTCAACAAAATGCGGCAGCGTAATTGTTCCAGGGGTCAGGAAAGTGACTGAGATGGCTCTTGGACAGTGCATCGAGCTCCGACATGTAAAGGAAAGACTTTTGGTGGTGACTCTGGGAACACTGAGGAACCTTAGCTACAGCCAGGATACCTGTGCGTTGAAATAAGACTACAAAGATACTGTAGTTCCCATCTCTGATGTTTCATTTACAGTGTCTGCAGTCTCAGTTACATATGAAGTCTGAGAACATTAAATAGAACATTCCAGAAAACAGTCTCATAAATTTTAAATCATATGCCTGTTCTGAATAGCATGATGAAATCTATTGTTGCTCCGCTCTGTCTTGCCCTAGATGCGAATCATCCCTTTTGTTCAGTGTATCTAAGCCGAGTATACTACCTACCAAATAGTCACTCAGTAGCTGTCTTGATTATTTGATTGACTGTCCTGGTATCCAAAGCTTTTGTTCAAATAACACTTATTTTACTTAACAGAGGCACTAGGCATAAAAGTAGTGATGCTGGGAGTTCGGATATTCCAAAGAGAAGCTGCAAAGTGTTTCCTTCAGTGAAAAGGTGGAAGATTGTTACTTAATAAGGAAAGAAAAAATTTGTACACTGAGGTTGGTATGACCTATGGTTAGAATGATTCTTCTATTCATGAAACTGTAAATTAGGAACAAGGAAATTTATGTTGGTTTTGCTGTCAAACCAAAATGCAAAAGATGGCCCCTGTATGATAAGTGCTTCATTAAGATGGAAAGGATATTACAGTTAATTGTGTATATACGAGAAAAATAAGTTTTGGTACTATCCGCAGTTTCAAAAATGTATTGGGCATCTTGGAATGTATCTTCTGCAGATAAGAGGGAACTGCTATAGTGAAGAGTCACACTGAGAAGGCCATACCAATGGGACTGTACTCGATTTGATAAGGACAAGGAGGGGAGAAGAGGAGACATAGGAAGGTCACATTAGGAAGCTTAAGTTAGCAAAGGCTTCCAGCCTGGAACAGGAGGCAACATTATACAGCTCCATAAGCTAAGGGGAAGTGTGTAAGGGTCTCAGTGAGAAAGAACAAAGACTTCCACAGGGATCTGGGGCTTAACAAAGAATGGGAAGCAATGGCAGGACCAAAACCACAGCAGGGTGACTAGAGCAACTGTAACTACTCTAAATCAGTGCTCTCAGCCACCTGAGGGTCGGGGTCTGACTAGCAGTGCAGGCAGATAGCAGAATGGTAAGGAATACAATGAGCCTTGAAAAGGTTTAATTACGATACTTATCATAATAAAAAGGTCAGGAAATGTCACTATGTGAAATCTCCTCTAAGGGTGGTCATGACTCGCTATTTATGTATCTATTTATTTTTTGAGGCAGGGTCTAGCTATGTCATTCAGGCTGGCCTTGAGCTCACTATGGAGTCTAGGCTGGCCTCAGACTCGCAGTGATCCTCCTGCCTCAGCCTCCAAAGTGCTGGGATTACAGGCGTGCGCCACCATGCCTGGCTGTATGACTGACTTTTAAAAGCTGAGAATCCCTAATATGTAAAGTCTCTTTTAGTTCTAACTTCTTTTGGATGATTCTGTTTTATGGACAAGTGGAGTACAGCTGAAAGAGGTGACGTAGCTAATCAGTGGCAGAGCTGGAACTGGATCCATGGACTTGTAAATTCATGAGTTCTGTTTCTGTTGCAGCAAATATCTGTGATGGTTTCCATTTTACCAATGAAACAATTTAGGCAAAGGGAAGATACAGCTTGTGAAGCTCACTAGTTGGATCCAGATATTCACGTTCTGTCGTGCTCCTTTCCGTCAGACTCCTGTTCTGATAGACACTGCAGAAAAGGCGTGTAAAACCAGGCAGGCATTCTACCACAGCCCTTGCTGGGGGAAATTTAGCTTGATCATAGCACAATCTAAATCAGGACCGTGTATAACTACAGGAACTCGAAAAGAAAACACCAAAGCACCATACAGCAGCTACCTCCTCAGATGTGTCTCTCGGGGATACTCTCCACCCCACCGAAGTCATACATGCATTTACAGGCTTTCAAAATTACAGTAGGTTTCCAATTTTACATTTGTCTATTAATGTCTCGATCTTTGGGTCAACTGATATCCTTGTGTCTTTTCTAAGTGCCCATTTAAGAGATTCCATCATTTTCACTATAGCCCTTATTTTTTCTTGCCAGGAGCAAATACTTGAATCTTCCTTTCTTTTCTCATTATGTTTTGATGATTCTTTCATTCCAGCAAGGACTGGGAAACAGAAGACTTCAGTTTGCATTTGGGATTCTTGGAAACTGATTTTCCCCATCATATTCTTAGGAAAGTAACTACATGCGTATTTCTAAGAATCCTGTGAAGGTGGCTCTGTTTTCTGAGAATCTAATTTACACCCAAGCTTCTGAAGTGGAGCTAATATAACTCACTTTCTTCAGCTACAGATTGGGGATGTTATACTTGTTTGATTATGTAAATTACTAAATTGCTGTAAGTACTGCTTATAAGCATTATACAATAATGTATTCAAAATTTTCTAAAATGTTACAATATAAACAAGAGTATGTTATAGTAAAATATAAATATATAAACATTTTTTGTTTCTCAACAAGATTGTAAGATTCCAGAAGGGAGAAATATGTTTTCTTCGCTTGGTATTCACAATACTTTAAATGGTGTCAGGGCGTAAGAGGAACTCAGTAAATAATTCTATACTAGTGAATGAATACTGATAACATTTCTTAAAAATTACAAGGAAAGGCATATATTTAGGGAATGGTATGGTCTGAGAGAGTGACTTTACCCAACATTACTAGTACAGTACTTGTCCAATATAATCTTATAATTCCACATTACTCAAATTACTGATAGCTTTTCTTCTGCTGGGTTGCCCTTGCAGTAATCTTTAATTTATATTAATGTGAATAAGTTATTTGTGTACCTAGAACCTCCCTAGAATTTTGCCCTTCGTGTAGCTGTGCTGCTGAAAATGAGATAGTAGCGAAGGAGGGCGTGGGCGGGAAGGGAAATACCATCTAATTATCCAACATTTGACTCCAGAGCTAAGAATCAGGAATATGCCAAGATCACAGTAATAACCACTGTCATGCCAGATACTAACCAGAAGCTTTCCACACACTGTTCTTAACCTTAAATTAAAGGTGAACCAGCAAGACTTCTGTCTGCCAAAACCGTAGTTCAGGTTTCTGGTTTCCTCGCAACCTTTCTGGCAGCCTTCATGTCGAAAGTTAAAACTCTCTTGTCCTATCACGTCTACAGTATGGACTTCTGTAAGCCTCTTCACAGAGAAGAATATTTTGTTTAGAATTATCACTTGTGGGAAATTATTCAGTACACAAACACATTCCATTATTTGGTATCTTAAGTATTTGCTTTTTTTAAAAAAAGTTCATCTCTTAAAGCCTAACAATGTGACCTTGTCATGAAAACTGGCCCAATGTAAACAGTTGCATTGAGGAGCTTCTAGGCTTCTTGGTCTGTTTGTAACACATAGCTTGGTCCAGATGGTTTATGCAGCAGAATGACTTTTTAATTTTCTACATAAAAATAAAATGAACTTTTAAGGTACAGCATCAATAATATCTTCTTTGGATCCAAATGCATTAAAAACTCACTCCATATACAAACTCGGAAGGGAAGCCCATGAATCTTAAAATCTGCACAGTAGTTAGGAAAGCAGTTTCTCCAAATTCTCTAGTTGTGCTGAAACCCTCATTAGAACTTACTGAAGTGAACAGGGCAGGTGGTTTTATTATGATTTCCCTTTCCCATCTCCTCCTTTTTATTGTGCAGATGGGTTAGCTGAGGTTAACCTAGAGACCCACATGACTGAGCTCCTGGTTTGCTGTTCGTAATTCCTGTAAATCAGTTTCTCAATTGTGGCACTACTGATGCTTTAGATTAGATGAATCTTCATTGTGGGGCCATCTTGTGCACCGTACGGTGTTCAGCAGCTTTTCTGGCTTCTGCTCACTAGATGCGAGGAGTATCACCACCTACTCCATAGTCCTGACAGTTAAAAATGTCACTCAACACTGTCAAATGTCCTCTGGGGAGAAGCGGAAACACTCCTGGTTGACAATAACTATCATCTTTCAAAATGCAAAGTCACCTGTAAATGATAATCAATTCCATTTCACAGAGACCACTTCCACTTCATAATGGTTCTGCCTTATGGAACACAGCTGCTAAATGCGACCAGATACCAGCTGAGCTCCTCTCAGCACAAAGGCTAACGCAAAACTTGTATTTGCAAAGCACTTGACAAAACTGGAGAGCCTCACCCACATTAAGGAAGAGACTTAGCACAGGCTTGGTTTTCTCTCTGAGGAGCCAAGGACCATGATGTGTATTAATGAGGTATAGTGGTCAATAGCCCAGGTCAACACGTATTTCTCGTTTGCTCCATTCTTGGCATACAGCACAACTGCATTTCTGACCCTCCTTATTACGGGTCGGGGACTTGCGAATGTTCTGGCCACCAAGTCAGGTGGACCCTCATGTTCTACTTCCAAGTAGGAGCCTCTGATTACTGACAGGAGGAATTCTGCGTTTTCTGCTCCTTCCGGTAACTGCAATGTTTGAGATGTGATTGCTGGGGTCCTGGAGTGGCCACAGGAAGTAGAACACATTTTTGCTCATCTGTTAAGAGCTTACGATGCAAACAAGAGACAAGTCCTATGTGGTTTAAGATACTGAGATATTAAATTTTCTTTTACCTTATCATAATCTAGCTTACTCTGACGGGCTTAAGAACTGAGAAATGAGAAAAAAATAGAAAACACTTACGTAAAGTTAAGGGCATAATATTAAAACAGATTAATGTAAATAAAAGCATCTAGAACTTGCTTATACTTGGGGCTTTGTCCTGAAAAATCTCTCAATTTACTCACTGGCTGTTTAGTATTTGGAAATGGCTTCAACTCATGTTTCTACAGATCTGATATGGGATGTAAATTTAAATGTTTTATTTGCCCAACTCATTCATTTGTTCATTAAAATATTTACTGAACAATAACAGGTGACACATGTTATCTGGATATTTTTCCACTTCATACTGGTTTCGACACCTTTGTTGTGATGAAGACGGACCAAAGAAAGAAGGGATGCATTGCAACATTTATAAGGGTGGGGTGCTGTTTAGGAAATAACTGAAGCTTTTGTTCTTTCTAGCTTTCTGTTTGTGAACATTGTCATAAAGAATGGAAATTATTCATACGATTGTTCAGGAATTTTCTATTACTGTTACCTCCTGATTTCTTACCTATAAAAGGTATTTGTCATCCATATTTTTGTGGATATCCAGGTAGAGCACAGGCTGAGTAACAGCCTTGACACAGACAGACAAGGTTTATGGCTTCCTAAGTAACGAGCTGGGAGGTTTCTGGCAAAGTTTAAGTTATCTTGCCTTAGAACTTACTAAGGCACAGAATGAATTCCAAGTTACGGGGCTGTTGTGCAGTACAGATAAGGCAGTGCAAAAGCGTTTAGTATATGTGGTCGAAAGTGAGCACACCAAAAGGATTTGGAACAGCACCTGGCTTATGCAAAGAGCCCAAGAAATGACAGTTCTAACATTTTAAGCAGCGTTCCAATAGGTGATTGAAAAACACCCTGGACTACAGTTCCAAATTTCACACAAAATATCTGCTTTATTCACTATTTCATCTGAAATGTCTAGGGATCAGGAGACTGATTCTCAAGTTCCATGCCTAAACTTGTCCCTCTTGACTGCCCGTATTGCCACACTGCCCAGCTGTGAAGCCTCTGGGAAGTCACTAATGCTCACTGATCACTCTCCTCTTTTGTACAGTGAAGGAATGATATAGAAGAGCTATAAATGTTAGAGCTACAAATTACAACTGACTATCTTAACCACTTAACAGTTTACCCTGAGCATTACTAGGGCAGCCCATTTGTTTACGTACTGACTATCTCGAGCATTGCTTGGACAGATATCATTTCAACTGGTCAGTTATTGAATAAATTGCACAAAAATTGTCACTTTCTATTTCCTGGTATATTATTGTATAAAAACTAATGAAAAACATGCAACTTTTGGTGATCTAACATTTAAATGATTGGACTAGTTGGTGGTTAATTCTACTACCCTTTTCACAAAAAGGATTATAAAAGCCACATGACAATTTTTGCTTGAAAATAATCAACAGCATAGAGACTCCACAAAGTTGCTGTTTTATATTTTAAATTTCTTCCAAATAAATTTAATGCTGATGGTTTGCATCATCAGAAAGAGCTATGGTAAATCTAGGTGGCACTGACACCATCACTCAGCAATGCTGTCTTCCCCAAAAGCTGTGTGGAGAAGAATGAAGTTGTGAAAAGATCAATTAGTAGTCATGCTGTCATGTATTATGCCTGTTTTTCCATTCCACCTAACCTTGTATGTGAAAGAGAAATCCTGACTCAGTTATAGGCAGCTAATCAAAGTGATTCAGATTCTGTTTCTCTGCTAAAAAAAAAAAAGAGACAGCAATATCTACTTCGCTGGGATGATCATGAACATGGTATGAAATAACCAGGAAGAGGACCAGGTAAGAAGCTTTCAATAAACTGTAGTTATCAATGTAATAATAATTGTGGTTATAATTGTTTATAAGGAAACCGCTGCCCTAAAAATGTTAACAGTGTTAAGACAAATTCTTCTGACTGGTACAATATCACATACCATATAATATCATATGACACACGATCGGTTTTATTATCTAGGTCTGAAATAGGCTAACGCAGACCAAGAAGAGGGAGCAGGCGGGGAAAAGCATGTCTGTGAGGCAAGCTCGTTTGTGGAAGGGTTAGGTAAGAGATGAGCGCTGGATGGCGAACTGAGAAAAAAATGCTTAAAGTTAGATAAACAGGAGGCCCTGAAAACAAGGACGTGAAAATGCAGTTAAGCGTGTGGTTACAACACTACGTAGCTGAGCGACCTTACTTAATTTCTCTGAGGTTCCCCACCTGGGAAAAAATGGAGATAATAACACTGAATAGAATTATTATGAGGCTTTAAGGAGTTCATATTTGCAAATGGCTTAGAATAATGCCTGGATTACAGTAAATGCTATATAAGTATGCTTAAAAAAAAAAATCAAACAAAAATCAAAGGTGTGATAAGAATGGCTGAAGTCACCCAGGATGGCGTGTCAGGAAGCCTGTAGAGTGCAGATTAGCTAACTGGACTCCCTAAGGCACAAACTGGGAAGCTACCAGCCTCCTGCATCCTTCAACACTTGTTCCCCAAAAGTGCAAGGTGAAGCATGGCAGCCATGAAGAACTGGTTTACCCTTGAAATGACAGAGATGGGTCAGCGCCGGAGTCGAAAAGAAGCTTTAGTCAGGAGAGGAAAGGGAGCATGTCCAGAAACAATGTGATCTCCCTTCCTGCAGGCTTCCATAGTACCGCACAAGTACGCCACAGCATCCGAGGTGCCTGCTAGTTATATGTGTCTCTCCAAGTCAGAGCTCCTGCTGGGGGCCTGGAGGCCTGCTTACTGTGGCAGCCCCCATCCACTGGGGGAAGTATGCTGAAGTGATGCTACAGGAAGCAGTAAGATAGGCCCTGTCATTACTGAAACTAATGATATCTGAACCTTGCCTCTTTTCTCAGGCCATCCACAGCCCGCTCAGAGAGGCATAAGCAAACTGATGTGCCACCACTGCAAATAATCTGATTTGTTTTCTTTCCTCCTTTCTCTATAGTTATCAATCTACCAAATTCCTCTCTGTTTTCCTTGAAAACTTCTCTCACACAGTCTCTTCACAACCTCTCCAGCCACCATGTCACAGAATAACACTGGGATCACCATCCCACCGTCTTACTATGATTCTGCCTGGGGAGCATTTCAAGGTGCAGTTTCATAAGATACAAGTTGCATCTTCTTCACTTCCTATTTTAACGTAGAGTCCCTTTCTTAGCCTTTACCTAACTTTCTTGGTGATCAAGATCCTCCCTAGTTTGACCTTTCACAGCCCATGTAAAGCAGGTAATAACATACTACAAAGTCTGCATGCAGAATCTCCTCTTCTACTTAGATTAATGACTTCACAGAACTATGCATTGAAATCTTTCTCTCATTTAGACACAAAATCTAAAACATTTGTCTCTACATGTTTTGCCCACGGTGTTTCCCATTTTGGAATAATCTAATCAATCATTTTTAACACTGGCTACTCAGATAGTTTTGACTACTCTACTAGTTCTTCAATTAACACTCTTAGTCCCATGTGTCAATACTAATGTATTACTGGATTATCTCGTGTTTTATTCTGTTTGTGCGTGTGTGTGTGTGTGTGTGTGTGTGTCTGTGTGTGTGGTTAGCACAAATGTCTCCTCCTTAACAAAGCTATACAGTCCTTGAAGGCAAGCGCTTACATTATTTTTACCTGTCTATGTAATAAATCCTCACCGAGCTGCAGTGGGGAGCTGGTCACCGTACTTGGTTTTGGGTATAGTGACAGATGGTACAGACACACTCTCTGGTCCCAACACAACCTCCATTCCAGAGTGTGTGTCCGTGTGTAGGGCTGAGGTAAAAACATTTACACATATGTAGGATAATTTGAAACTGAGGTAACACCATGAAGAAAAATACAAAGTGCTGAAAGCCAAGGCCCCAGAGTTGAGATCAAAAGGATGAAACAGAGCTAAATGTCAAATGGCCTCTAAAGAAGCCTGGTGCCACAGGGGAAGTCAAGTAAATGTCAGTTTCATAGGTGCAGAGGACAGAAGACAGGCCAAAGCAGAGGAGGTGGATGAGCACAGGACCGTGTAGTTCCTGGCCCTGAACTAGAGTCAAGTGCTTGAGGAAAGTATACCTGACTTTGTGGCCCTCAAGTGTTCTAATGCATGATGGCAAAGAGCATTTCTGAACAAAGGTCATTTCTTAACTTTGTTGCCTTTATGTTTGGTTTTCAAACAATACTCAGTACCAAAGCTTTAAAAACAAGAACGCATGTGCTTAAAGTACTTGTGAGAGGTGTCAGAACGCTCACTTTACTGACCCAGACATGACCAGTGAGAACGCAGGGTGAAAGAAACGGCTGAGAAAAGTCTGTGTGGCTTACTACTTTAATAGCTTCAATTTTTGTCTTTCCTAAGTTCAATAAAAAAATGCATAGATCAGTGACATGGACTGTTGTCTGCGCCACATCACAAGTTAGATGCCAAAATGTGTTACACAGGCCACCTAACAGATGGTAATGTGTTTTGGTCATTACCAATGTGAGCAGGATTCAAACCAGTGACCCTAGAGGTGAGAGGTTGGACATCCAATTACAAATTCCCACTTTCTTAAGTGTGAAGATGCCTACAGCAACATATTTTATTTACATCAAGATGCATTGTATAAACTATATTTGATAAAAGAGATGACTTCATGTTCTCAACTTAAATCAAAGAATGCTTACTTAAGTCTTTTTTTAATTGAATCTGACTTTAATGCCATGCTATAATCTTTGGGTTAACAGCGCTCATCTTGATTATTCTAACAAAGAAAAACATGGAAATTAATACTTGAGTTGTGCGGCTTAAAGTCATCTATAAAAATACAATTAAGAAATTCAGAAGAGGTACCTGGGACGTCTGTAAAAGTCTCTCCAAGAACGGAGACGTGGAAATTGAGTCCTAAGCTCTTTAGATGTATTAATACCTTAAAAAACCCCTCTGGATCTTTGTCATGCTCCCTGGAAATAAACACACAGAACATAACTTGCATTAGTATATACAACCTTAGGGTAGAAAACACTGCCTGTTCTTTTCGGGGTCTGTTGTGGGTTAGGGGAGCCTCTAGCATTCAAACAGAAACTTTTCCCTAAACCTCATACTGTAGCATCAGCACTGAGTGTTTTAACATCCACAGACTTCTCTTTCTGATCTTTCAGCAAGATCTGATCTTTCTCCAAACCCAGTTGCATTGGATTTAAAAGGCTCTGCAGCCTTTGTTAGCAGAGAATTTTTTTTAACATTTCAAGTTTGGACTACAGAATTATATAGTGCTTGCTTTCTTCCAAAAGTTTTCATTTAAAACATTTTTTAAAGGAAAGACCAATCTTCAAAGGATGATTCTCTATAGGTCATGAGAAATACTTAAAGTGCCTTTCATTTCCACAGGTCTGGACGCCTTTCTTCCACATTTACTAAGCATCTTTGTGCTTAGACGGAAAACACAATTTAGAGAGTGAGATCATAGACCCCTTCCCTAATATCTCATTTTAAATAACTGAGTGGCAAATTATGAGTCTCAGAATTATAGTCTGAGTCTATGTCTGCTGAATATTTACTTACAAGTGGAAGTTATTCAACACATAAAAGAAGAGTAATAAAGACAATACTTTCACTTAGTGTAGGATTTGAAAAACAGGTTAGTTTTGTTTAGTGTGTCAGTCTTCTTTCTGATGACAGAATGAATGTTAAAGGACATTACAATTTCAAAAAATTCTCAAATTCAAGAAATCACACTAAAATGAGCTTTTTACATTATAAGGTGTGAATATTTCAGTATTTCTTGCATTTAATTACACTGTTTTAAATTATCTTATTTCAGACAGATGTAGACCAGATGTCTTCAAAATATTTGTTTTTTATTTATAATTCAGAATTTTAATTTCCTTTTTTATATTACAGAAAAATAGTTATATACCAGCAATGAAATTTCTCATTTACCAACTAATTATGTAAAATAAATCTGTAAATTGATTAAACTGCTATAAGAAATATGAAAATTACATCATTCAGGAAATCTCATGAAAAATGACATCTGCACCCCTAAATGTGTTAATTCACAATTCAGTCAATATTTTCAGTATCATGAATTAAAACAAATGCATCTTTTAATTAACATTTTAAATGGCATTTATCATATTATGAAATTATAAGATTTTATAGAATTAGAGCTCTATAACAACTTATTTTAAGCTCTTAGTCTCTCAGTTTGATTTACTCCAAATAATCAGGACACAATGGCAAAGTGCTTCTTGCTTTTTAGGGTGACGTGAATTGCACACATGCACCACTGAGAAGGTTCTGGATAGTTCTCGTTTATATACTACTGCTGTGGGCAAGGACAAGGCTCTGAACACTGTGAGAGGAAAGCGTATACCATATGCTATGTTCAACTGTTATCAATCCAGTAGCTGCCACCCTATTTGTAAAATGTTCTTTTGTGTCTGATTCTCTTGGAAATATGTGGACGAGAAGACTGGAAATAATATAATATATGTAAAAAAGGGAGTAACACTACAGGGAAATCTAGCCACTCAAGTCTCTTAATTTTTCATTTTGAGTTCTAAAAATTTTGGCTGTGGATTACCAAGACACCATCTACTCTAAGTTCTCTCTCTCTCTTTCAAAAGTAGACGTAGTTTGGGGTGAGGGGGCATTTAATTGGGTAGAGAATACAGTTCTTCAAAGATTTTAAAGTATTTTCAAAGCAGCACCTTCATGATCTCTTATTTTCCATGTGCCCAAACAAGATAAATGTATTAAAATTCTACTGCCTTCTTTAAATACTTCTTATAGGTGTGTACAAGCACCTTCATATTCAGTAGTAACTTTGCATAAAAACATGCAAGAGATTTGTGTGAATTCCTTTTTGTTGTTGTTGTTTAAATATATGGCTGAACATAAAAGTGAGCTTTTTCTTTCCCAAAATTATCCCTTAGAAAAAGAGGCATTTATACTAACACATCTACAAGACTCATCGTATAAGGCACTGTCTATTAATTTATTTTGAACAAAGTACAGTACTCTGAGGAAGGTAGATTAGCCTGAAACGTCATCAGCTGATGAGAATTTTGATGCTTTTAACAGTCCTTCACTTGATGAGACTGGAAGAAATGGAGGCAAAGGAATTTAACATTGAGCTAACATTGGGGAGGTACGACCGAGTAATTGTGAATGTTGGATTTTGATGAAAGCAAGTAGCAGAGTAAGTGGGTACTAGAGATAATGAGTAGTAACTCAGCTTTTATAGCTTGGAAAAAGATTTCTAATGATGGCATCAAATACAGTTTCACAAAATCCTGCCCTCTCAGTGACACAGAAGGAGTTCCGTATGAGAGGTGGTGGAAGCAGGCCAGCTGTCTCTAAAGGTGGCACTGCTCTCACGTCAAGAATGCCTGGGAAAGGGGCGGGACCAGAAGTGCTTCCTGAAATGCAAGGATGGGAAAAGAGCAATAATCCTAAAAATATTCCTCATAACATATACTTTAAAGAACTATTTGTGTCTAAATGAGTACATTACATATTGTAAATACATACACAGTTATTCTATCATGCCATTGAAAGCTTGAAATAATTGATTCAGCTAAAATTTTTTTCTTTTCTTTTTAGAGAAGTGGGAAATTGCCTAACATGCAAGGATTAATGATGTGCATAAATATTACTCACATAATAGGCATGGATGATATTAAATGGCAGACCTCAATACACTTTGCTAAGCAAAGAACCCATTCAAGATATTCAGTGAACCATCCATGGATCTTACCGCAGTTTCCATGCTATCAATGAACCCATTTCGCAGAATATGTGGATCTGTTTCAAATTCGCTTCTAAGAAATCTAATGTGAAACTTTTATATTTCCAACTTTAGCACAAAGCATTAAATATAAGATGGAAGCTTAAAAGATAATATTCAGAGTGTCCTTTTCTGCTAATAGCTGTCCAGATTAAACACATATTTAATAATACACACATATTCCAGAACCATCCTTGCAGATTTATTGTAGATTTATTCACCCCAAAACCCTTTTGTTCTCATCCACTGTTGGTAGGACTGCAAGTTAAAACAACTTTGTAGAGAGCAGTTTGATAATATACACGATAAACTTTAAAATGTGTATAACATCTACATCAATAACTTCAATTTAGAAAACTTAGTCTATAAAATAAAGATGTATACTAAAATTCAGCTGGAGTATGTTCGCAACAGTTTTGTTTATAATGGCAACTACCTGTAAACAATCTAATGGGGTAAATGAGTATGTTTTGACACACATGTGATACAATAGCATGTAGTCATTAAACATAATGTTCCAGAAATATATTTCTTGACATGGAAAAATATTCATGTAATACTCTCAAGTAGAATTGAGATGACAGAGTAATATGTATTATATAATCTGCTTTCGTAAAACAAATGGATATGTGCCTAGAAAAACATTTGAGGTAAAATATACCAACATGTTAAAAGGATTTATGTTTGGAGTTGTTATAAATGTTTTCCCCCCATGTGTCATCTCTTTTCTTCAAGAACCACTGTATGTAAACCATTTTTAATTATTTTAGGAAACCACCTCTAATATTTCAGAAATGAACTGCATTTATAAGCTTTTTGCTTCACTTCGTAATGTTTTAAGGCTTTACAGCAGTGTACTGTCTTGTGCCTCCTCTGTATTTGACAACTGCCAATCAAGTGAACTTGTTTTATCACAAAACATGCCAGGAGACAGTCAGGTGCGGATTACGCCACTATCTTCCTGCTCCTGACTAGGTAAGAGTGAGACAGTCTGGCTGGGAAGCCGTTCTTCTGCGCCCGCACTATGGCAGAAGAGACCAGCACGGAAATATTCCAGGCTTACTGGAAGCAGTAGATACAGCAAGAACAGCTTTTATTCCCAAATATTATTCAGAACATTTGAAAAGCATAAACTGTTTCCATGTGTTTTTTCTTCCTATATCTGTCTCTCTCTGTTGCCTTCCCTGTTTCATTTCTGAGAGCTAAATTTCTTCTTATTTCTCACTTAACATTCATTCAGTAAATATTTATTGAGGATTCTTAAGTTCTCCATACTTGTCACTTATATTACACTGTTACTCTTTCCCGTTTTCCCACGTTACTCAATACATACTGAACGCAACCTCTGCGATCTAGTTTCTTGCCTGGCTTCGGTTGAAATCTGGTTCTTCATAGACATTAGTGTCCTCGGGAACATGGCACTAAGACTGAGTGTTCCATGCGGGAAGGGTAAATGATGCCTGCTTTGTTTAGCACTAAGTACCCAGTGCCTGTGAGTAACTGGTAGACATTACTTGTGTTCAAAAATACCCTTGGGGCTGGGGATTTAGCTCAGCGGCAAAGTGCCTGCCTGGCAAGCGCAAGGTCGTGAGTTCGGTTTCCGGTACCGGAGAAAAACCAAAACCAAAAAAACAAAAAACAAAAAAAACAAAAAACAATACCCAGTTCTTCTAATTGGGCACACAGCACAGAAGACTCCATATTTACCCTCTCACGGTGGGGTGAGGCCGCAGGACTAACACTGGCCAATGAAGTGCAAGCTGATTGACGGGTATCACTTTCAGATAACTGCCTATAGCAGCTCTGGACACTTCTTTCTCTGCTATGGTGAGCCTTATGGGGATTTTGGATTAAGATGCTTAGGTTAAAAGAGTGAAGCAGTCTACACTGCAACATGGAGAACTGCCTAAACATGCATTAAACTAAGGTAAGAGACTTGTACTGAGTTAAAGCAATTGAGATTCAGGATGGGTTGGGGTGTTTTCATTATTGCCACGTAGTGTGGCTTATCCTGATCCAAATAATTTTCTGTCGGGGCTGGGGATTTAGCTCAGCGGCAAAAGCGCCTGCCTGGCAAGCGCAAGGTCGTGAGTTCGGTTCCGGTACCGGAGAAAAACCAAAACCAAAACAAAAAAAACAAAACAAAAACAAATAATTTTCTGTCATAAAATTAGCTGCCCTATAAAGATCTATTGAATAAATGAAGATGCTGGAATGGCTGGTTACATTCACAGCATCCCCACTGTGCTGCCATACTATTACAATCTTGCTGAGGCTCCCAATCAACTGGTTATTATATAATATAACAATTCCTTCACCTAAAATCACACAGAACACAATGCGTATTTATTTGAAACCACATCTCATCACTACAGCGTCACATGTTTGCTTCTGTACAGTCTTTGACTTTTTGTTTCTTTCTCCCTACACATAATGAGGAAAAAGATCTGGTGCCTTCAGCCCACGATTATTTCTAGATTGCTAAACTACAGACTTCTTTAACTTCTTGTTATTTTGGGATTCAAATTTATTGATAAGAGATATTAAGAGGAACACGGAAAAGTTATAGAGGATTATGTGCTAGGTTCACATTTCTGATATTCTACCAAGCTTCATCATTACAAAATATCATTTCACTTAGGAATTTAAAGATGTTTTCCTTACTAAAAATATGAGGCTTCTATTTACCATCCCATGTTAATTGTCATGATCATTGGCTTTTCTGCTACGCTTTCTAGGGATATAACTCTCTTCACTCCCCAGCCCATCCCTGACATCAGGGATTAGTTCTGAATTCCCTCTACAGGTGCTGCTCTTGCTTCTCACATGCTGCGCCGTGCTCCTCCGAGACACTTCCGCCTATAAGCACCGCCCCCTCCCTTCGCCCACTACCACTGTCTACCTTTCTCTACCCCACAAGCTCTCCACCTGGGGCTTTCTCTGCATGTCGTTCATACTGATTCTGCCCTCCAGCCTTGCTTTGGCGAGAGGGTGAATAGTACAGTTCAGAAGGAAGAGTTCAGCCACTGACTAACAGTAGGGTCAGTAGGACGAGCCCGTACATTACATTACCGCGCACAGCCTCAGTTTTTTTCCTTCCTTAAAGTGGAGAAACAATGTCTACATTTAAAAAGCCTGTTGTGAGGAATGAAGAAATGTCTTGGATCCTGAAGGTACACAAATCTGGTTCATTCGCTTCATCTTTTGTGTGTACGGTTTTGTATCTATTTATTTGATTTTTAAATTTTCACTGATAACATAAAACAAAATTGTATGCATTAATAGGATAGCCTGTGATAATTCAATATGTGTAAACATTACATAATGTTTATTTAAATCAGGCTAAAACCTTTCTCTCAAGCACCTATCATTTCTTCATAGTAAACACATTCAAAACTGTTTCTGCCAGCCTTCGGAGGTGCACAGCACACCACTGTTAGCCGTAGTTGCTCTACCGTACCGTCACATCAAACTCCTTACTCTGGTCTAACTGTAACATCATGCCCGTTGACCAGCCTTTCTCCATCCCTCCCTCCCACTATGCTCCTGGTCTTCTGTGAAGCATCATTTTATTCCCAACTTCTACGAGATCCACTGTGTTGCATTCCACACGCAAGTGAGATAATGCGGTATTTGTCTGTCCGTGCCTGGTTTGTTTCTCTTAATATAATGATCTCCAATTCCACCCAAGTTGTCACAAATGACAGGGTTTCATCCTTCTTTATTGGTGAACAGTGCTTCCCGTGGACGTGTATGCTGTTGCTTTGTCCATTCATTCTCCGGTAGACACTTCGATTGCTTCTGTTTGTTGCCAGTTCTGAATAGTAACCCATCAAGCATGGGACTGTAGATGTATCTGTGACATATCAATTCACCTTCCTTTGGATACATACCCAGCAATAAGACAGTCTTGAGAGATTCCTGGGCTTGGTGTGGGCTTAAAAGTGGAAGGATGGTTTCTGTGAGTGTCATAGAAGGGTCACAGAGCTGCTGGCAGACAGGCAGAAGCAAAGGATCCCTGAACAGTGCCCCAGTTTGTGAGAAACGGAGACCAGGAAAACGGAAGACAGACTCTTGAACTACTTGAGAGTTCTATCATTATACAGAATGAGGTTATAGAAAAATAAAATTCTAATTGATGCATATCAGGGTTTATGCCATCTGTACATTCATATTCTAATCTTTCCTTTTAATAGCAGGAGAAATGTCTGTTGTTGAAAATTCAAACTCTATCAGTGCTCTAGAGCTCCTTTCTCACCTCTTTTTGAGATCAGTGGTCTTGTTGGGTTGCTGTCCTAAAACCTGTGATCCCCTTCCTACGCCATAATTTTTTATTAATGTCTTGGTATCTTTACATTGCCTTTTTTACCTGATAATACTTACAGACAAGAAAGCTTTCAATAATGCACTGTTTTCGGATAACTTCTCACAGATCGCTTCACCCCAGAACATTGACTACGTCATTCTCCTGGTTGCCTGAGTCTTCCCTACAGCTGGGCAGCCCTGTTCATTCTCCTGGATGAACGTGTTCTCCAGCAACGTCGATCTCCACCTGTCCCGGTCACTCTCGTGCTCATGATGTCCTCTCCTATTTTGACATCAAGGACCATCCTCTGCTGTCTCAGAAATGATGCGTGTTCGGTTTCCAAATAGTGTTACAGCTACAACATAGTGACCTTCTCCGCAATTAAATCTTCTGCTTGTTACTAAGCCCTGAAGGCCGACCAGTGGAAACCACGTATAACACATCATTCCCGCCAGTGTCCCTGCTGCTGACCTCCCCAGGGTGCTTCTCTTATCCCCACATTCCCTGGATATGGTATTCAATCATTTTTATGTAGCTGTCTGACTTTCCAGGGAGTTCTCTTTCCCTGCAGGTCTGGTCAGGAAACCCACAGACACACATGCTTCAACAAACTGGTTGGGTACGAAGTATCTTAATTAAGGCCAAAAGTCCTTTCTACCTGTGGGAAGTTACTTAAGCACCGGCCACCATCCCACATAATTTTACACCATCACAATGTAAGTAACTACAGCTCTTCCTTTCAGTCTGGAGATTCCGTGGAACTAAATTCTTTGCTCACTCCAACTCATTTCTAAGACTTTCTATTTCCTGTAATAAAGTTTCTCCTTGTCAAATGTGATGATTGTGATTATAAATTCCAATTGAATCATCATTTAGATTTTCTTTTAGATTTTCACATTATTTTCTCTGTCATATGTGGAATGCATTTAAAGCTGCTTGTTAATTATTCTAACAGCTATCTGTATTGTACTGCTTGTTAATTATTCTAAGAGCTTTCCGTATTTCTCACTAGCTCCTCTGGTTAGAAATTTCTTCTAAGACCTAGCCAAGGAAAATTTGCTATTCCTGAGAATTGTTGGATTTTTACCTCTTCGTAGGCAAATGTATAGTTCCTACTTTCTGCTTTACACTGACAGGTAGGTCAGAGCCTTGTTTTAAACTGTTTGAGCTCAGCAATTGTCAAATGAGATGGTTATATTGAAAAATATAGTAACAGAAATTAAAAACAAAACAAAACACTTCACGGGAAGGGTTCAGTGCCAGAGAGAGGATTTCAGGGTATAGAATCAGTGATCATGAGAACAACAGAGTTTACTTAATATGAGTAACAGAAAGAAAACAGGTTTAAAAAAAGAGGGGAGCTCAGGAGATTGTGGGATAAGATCAGAGGACGCAGCATGTGTACTCCAAAGGGAGTTGGTATTATTTTTAAACTACACATGAATTTGAAATTATTTCAATTAAAATCTTAACTAAAGCAAAATATAGCCCCATTGTAATGAAACACAAATAATTTGGAAATACATGAAGTAAGCACTGTAAGCCTCTGACCCCCAGTCCTGACCCCACTCCTCAATTATAAGTGTTACCATGAACTGGCAAGTAAGCTTCCAGACCTGTTTCTACACATATATAAACATGTCTACGTAATGGATGCAGTTTTACATATACCTTCCTTGTAAAAAACAAATCACTATTAGTCCTTCTGCAATCTGCATTTTCAGTAAATACCCAATATATGTTTGTCTACATTAGCACATAAGGACATATCATCTTAAAACACATATAAAATATTTAAAAATTTTTTGGCTATACTAGTGATTGAATTTAGGACCTTTTCATTGAGCTATATATCCCCACCCCTTCCCATTTTCATTTTGAGACAGAGATTGGTAAGCTACTAAGTTGCCCAGGCTAAGCTCAAACATGTGATCCTTCTGCCTCAGTTTACCAGAGTGCTGGAATTACAGGCACACACCACCAGGCCTGGCAAATTTTTATAAAAAGAAATTCTACTTTTGTACTTTTACATCGTTTCCAAACTGTGGTGTTTCAAACAATACTAGAAGCTCTCATAACATCTGAATTTCTCTTTTGCAGAATTCTTACTTTGTTGTTATTTTATATTATTAGTACATGTTTGTAGTACAGGATGTTTACATTCATCTTAGGGAACGGGTACACGTACTTAATGTATCTTAATCCGTTTCTTCCCCTCCCCTCCCCCTTCCCACCGCTTCCCTCCTCCCCCATCCCCTCTCCCTATTTTCCTTATTATGATTATTAGCTTTTTTAGTTCATGCTTGTGAATGACTAAATTCACTGTGGCTCACTGGTATATGTACAGGATGCACTGTAAATCTTTTTATGACCCCTTCCTTTCCCCACACCCTTGGGAGCTCTCGGTCCCCTTCCTGTTTGCAAAATATCCATTTCCATTTCTTTTCATCAATTTTTATTGTGCTCTTTATTTGTCCTTTGAATTACTCAAATGAGAGAAACCATAGGTATTTAAGCTTGTGTGTCTGATTTATTTCGCTTAACATTATGCTTTCAAGGTGTATCCATTTTCCTACAAGTATCTTGAATTTATCAATCTTTACGGCTGAGTAGCAGTCCATTACATATAGATATCACATATTCTTTATCCAGTTGTCTACTGATGAACATATAAGGTGCTTCAATATTCAGCTACCATGAATTGTGCTGCTATAAACATTGGTAGCTATGTATCACTGTAATACATCGTTAGTTCTTTTGGGAAAACACCTAGAAGGGGAAGCTGAATCAAATGAAATTTCTACTTTTAGTTTTTTGAGAAATCTCCATACTGATTTTCACAATGGTAATACTACTTTGTCTTTCCCCCAACAATATAGAAAGTTTCCTTTTTTACTTCAGCCACTCCTGTCTTTGTTATTATTTGATTTCTTGATTATTGCCATTCTTTCTATTCCTGGGGAGACAGAATGAATACTGTCAAAGTAGCTCAAACCGATACAGAGATTCAATGCAATCTCAATCAAAATACCTCCAATATTCTGGATAGAACTAGGTTAAATAATCCTACAATTCACATGGAACCAGAAGAGAAAAACAGCAAGAGCGATCCTGGGCAAGAAGAGCAAAGCAGAAAGCGTCATCATTTTATGATGAATTGATTTCAAGTTATACTGCAAAGCTCCAGTGATGATAGCAGCCTGGTACTGGCACAAAAACAGACATGGGGATCAGTGGATCAGAGCAGAGGAAGCAGAAACAGCCTCAGACACATTCAGTTGTTTGATCTTTGACAAAGGGGCCAGAAGCACACGCTGGGGGAAAGAGAGCATCTTTAGCACATGGTGCTGGGAAACTGGCTACCCACATGCAGAAGATTGAAGCGGAACCTATGTCTCTCAGCATGCACTAAACTAAAATCGAACTGATTCAAAGGTCGAAATATTAAAATGAACACAATCTGTTGGAAGTTAAAGTAAGTAACTTTGATGTCACAGGTATAGCAAGGACTTTCTGAATAGAATTTCAGTTGCACAGAAATATCAAGAACCAATAAGTGGGATTATATCAATTTAAGAAGCTTCTGCACAGCATAGGAAACCATGAAAAGAATGAGGGGAATCTTTTTTGGCAACTGTTCCTCAGACACAGGACTAATATCTAGAACATATAAAAAACTGAAATTAGACCCTCTCCCCACCAAAAAACCCCATCAAAAAATGGACAAGTGAAATGAACAGATACTCCTCAGAAGAAGTACAAAGCAGGATGGCATGGCAGATGCACATACAGGAGGAAAGGTGCTCAGCTAAGAGTGGCCACGAAGCAGCGCCAAGGGAGGGTCCAGGCAGGAAGATACAGAGCGCCTTGTCCCTTCTGACCAGGCCCGCTTCCTGGGGCAAGTCCGCCATCTTGCCCCCTATATCAGCTCTGAACACATGAGACTGGTGGTCATTTTAACCCTAATCCATAAAAGTACCCATTCCGTGCCTCTTCCTCATGCCCCTCTTCTCCATTCCTACCATGTTTATCCTTCTTACTTTTGGAACTAATCTTTCAAAGTTTGACCTAATCCTGCTATGCTTCATGTTCCACAAAGGCAGAGGACATGTGTCTTTGTTTACCCTTATAGTTCTCCTACCAAGTGCAGCACCTAGGACCTAGTTTCAAATGTTATTAAATTGAATTAACTCTAAATCTAGATCACTATCCTGTGAATCTATACTTTTAAAATCTCCTCCTACTATAAGTAAATATTTTACTAGTTATATAACCAGAGAGACAAAATTTTCATTTGGCCCCATGAAGGACAACTCATCTACAACCTTTAAAAACTAAATTGCCATTCCCTGAAACAACACGGAAGTGCCTCTCTAGAATAAACCCCACGACTCTCCCAATACTATGGGGCCTCTGTTCTGAATATAAAATAGCTGACTCCAAACCTGTCGTGTCAATCAATTGATTAATAATCTGACCATTTCTTCTTTTATGAGTAAGATTTGCTTGCTCATCCCCATTGTAGTGTTACTGCCTCACACGCCGGAAGCCATTCAGTTGAATTCAAGTCATCCCATCCACCATTAAAGTATGTCTGCCATTCTCACCCTTTTCCTTTCTCTTCTGTTTTCAGTCCTTGCTGTTTTGCCTACAATTCTTGTGTCTGGACTATACTTTTCCCTTTTTCCTGCCGTCCTTTTCTATTGCCTCCTTTACTGACTTTGAATTTATTGCTACTTGTGGTCACCCCTGAGAAATTCCATTTCACTCTGACTCATTGCTGCACTAACATTCATTTACTACTGATGATTTCATGAATGTGTCCTTTTATATTATTTCATATTTATTTGGATGCTGTCCTCTTATAATTAGTCTGAAAGCCTCACACGTCAGAGAAGCCCTTTGACTCCACATGCTGTCACACTCAAAATGGGACTTAAAAATCACTGAATAAATGATAGTTTTATCCTGGATGAATAAAGCCAGTTATATTTTTAAAACTATGGTAAGATAGGGCTATGAAATGACATAAAGGATCGTGTTTTTTTTTAATGGAGAATTAAACATGGTCTGGAATTATTAGATGCCTTTCATCTGTATGGATTTCAACTCTTAATAACAGGTTTTCATATTCAGCTGTGGATATTTTGTCACGTCTAGAAACGACAAGGTCCTCAATCACATGGGAAAGAATCTTAATTTGAAGAGAAAAACCCACTCCAAACTTGTTTCTGGTTTAAAAAATGTTAACCTATAAATGGAAAGAGTGATTAATAAGAAATCCCTCCAATGGGGAGAAAAATGCTAATTCTGTACACTTTCCGTATTATGTCTCCTTTCTAGACCGAAATGAAACTGCTGTTTTGTTTTTTTTGTTTTTTTTCGCTGACACAGAGATCTCATGGAAGAGACAGTCTCCCTTACTCAGCAGCAACTGCTAAGGATACCAGATTGGCATGGCAATGACTATGGAAAAGGATGCACACAATATGGGAAGTTTGTTCTATAAAGACCTGCTCAAAGCCATGTGTTCTTGTTGCTACATATGTTGCATTTTTTCCATTTTATAAACAGTATTAATTATGTACTCCATCTCCTTTCCTACATCTTACAAATAAAACAAATCTCTGTTATTCTACTTAGTCTCTTTCATGACATCACGAAAGAATAAAGTTCAGCCTCCAATCTCACTATCCCATTCTTTTGTTGCTTACTACTCACAGTTTTTACGAGTTAAACTCATTAACTTCCACAAGGTAGTCATTATTTATATAGAAAAGAAAAAGGAATTCTGAATATTGTATTAACAGCACAGGCTATAAATGAACTATACTGCTCTATTAAATGGGCTCCAGAATGAGAAGCTTCATGAACCAAAGTCTTCACTCATTAAATATCTTTATGGCTAGTGGATATCAGAACAATTAATTTCTAGTAAAGAATGGAGAACAAAGAGCAACAATGGCGGATGACGTATTTCTGGAGCAATCACTTGGACAAAATTAGTCTGCTTTCGAGGTACGGTATCTGTAAGTCCCCCAAGAGAAAACAAGCAACTACTGAGAGACAGCAATAATGTGTTAGTATAATTTCAAAGGTGTGTTCTTATCGAACAAGTTGAAGTATATTAGTTTACAGGGACAATTAAGCCTAGCGGAAAGGAAGTTCAAACCTTAGTTCTGATACTTAGCAGATGTACTCCAGGACAAACTACCAAACCAGTCTGAGGCTTAATTTCCTCATCTGTAACACAATGGCTAAAAGCATTTTAGACAGTTACTGAGGGGGGTAGGAAGATGATGCACGAGAAACAATCTGCAGCCTCTAGCAAACGACAAGTACACAGTAACTGTTACCACTGTCATGGTAGTCATAGTTTTATTCTTCAATTAGAAAACTGGAAATTTAAGAGTGTTCTTATGCGTTTAACAGCCACTATATTAGTTAAAGCCAAAGTGTGCCATATTTTATAATCATTTATGGTAAACTGAGTTGCCATTTTTGAGCTTCTAAAATTTACCTTGATAATTATATAGATGCATCAAAAGTTTCAAATGCAAATGTCACAAACACAAGTAACTTAGTACTCAATAAATGTAGTTATTATTTATTGTATAGACTTAAAATATGACTAAAAATAAAACTTTTGTTTGTGTATAAAGGTATACATGTCCATAACCAAAATTTTCTTCTCGGGATTATATCCAAATCCTGTCAAATGTAGTCACTCACGCTACAATTAACCTCACACTAAATAATCAATCTCTGACCCAACTGCTAAATATATATTTTCTTCCTGATATGATTCAGAGGCACAGCATTCTGTCCCATAGCTAACATTCTACCATTTGCCTTCCTGTGATAATCACAACTGATATGGGGGGAGCAAATTTTCGTTACTCCCCTCTCTTGAGAAGTATCCCAAAACAAGAAGGAGAATTACAAGTGCAAATATCAATTTTTCAAAACCTTTAAATCACACAACATGTTGAAAAGGATAACGAAGCCCAAACAGATGTGCACAGGAATGTAGAGAAATAGCATCTTTGGGTTCTCAGAGAGGGCTGGAAGCACGTGCTTCTCCAAGGTGAAGTCATACCCTGCACGTCAAGCCACAAATCCCTCCTTAGTAAATATCAGCAGGGTTTGTGGTTTCCTGGTGCGAAGAGTTTCCCTGTGCCTTGTTCAGTAGTGATCCATACAGCGAGAGACACTAACAGAGGCATCAAGTAAAGCTGTTTTGTTTTGTTTTGTTTTGTTTTCAACCAGAAGTGTGTTTGATAATGACCTCTTCTGGGAGGATTACACAAGTACATTGGCTGGTACAAGAAAGAATTATTTCTTAACTATATAATTCATTCATAGTTCTCAATTAGACTGGCACTGGACCCTACACATCCCATGGAACATCTTAAAATAAGGTGATCTTTTAAAAGGGTTTAGAAACTATCCCTTCTGTTTTAGACTTAAACTTCTTGAACATACTTTTCTTTTTTCAAAAAAGGAATCTGCAACACATTTCTAAATAAGAAACTTTACTCAAAGATTCAGTATTGTGGAAACATTAATTTATGATGCTATCTTTATTGGGAAAAAATCCCATACATATTCTAGACAGAGTATGCATTTAAGGAGTAGAATTGAGGAATTAGTTTTTCTCTTTCACATAGTTTCTTTAGCATTCATTCAATGTTGTTTTACATTTATACGTTTTTATTATTTTTGAGTTATTTAAAATTAAAAGTGTATACAATAGTATATTTAGATTTGATAAGTATTACAAGCAGGTGCATTTTTAATTATTAAAGGAATTAATAGTTTAATAATTTAATTGCGCTTAAAGGACAGATATGTAATGAAAACCTCCTTCACCTATAAATTGGGTTCTCAAAATAAAATCCATTAAGCTGGGGCTACAAAGTGCTTCTTTTTTTCCTCAATTGGTATTCACTCGAATCTCAATTACTTTTTGGAAGAATTCCAGGCAGATCCACTTTGTTTTATCCATGACCTGGAACACAACATTGTGGTACGGGTCTATGGTCTATTTAACTGATATTATTGCACAACAACAACAAACTCTTACAAAGGATAGGTTTCTAGTTTCAAGACAATCTGTGCTTGACTAAAATCAGGTATTCATTTGATGAAGGAAAACTGAGCAGTATGTGCGGGGCAGGCTTTGCAGCAGGTGCTGTCACACCAGTGTCATTAGTGAGAGCAGGAAACTCCACCCTCGGGGACCCCAGACACAGTCAAGACTGGGGCAGCCTCCTCTGTGGTATGACCTCAGAGACGAGGAGGGAAGCCCCTTGTCCACCACAGGCCGGCAACTTCTGCGTCTTCCTAGTATAGCTCACAGGGTACTCTGTTTACATTAAGTTCATTTTATGCATGCTTAATATGGGTAGAAAGGAAATTCGCTATTTGGATTTCATCTTACAACAGTATGTAAACAAAAACCTCTTTTAAAATGTAAACTTCCCTAAAGAGCTAACACACTGAGATATTAGCAAGAACTTGTACGTTAGCGCCATTTAATCTAAAAATGGGCATAAGCGTGTGTGTGTGTGTGTGTGTGTGTGTGTGTGTGTGTGTGTGTGTGTTATACTCTTTGGGGATTAATGTATTGAAACAGGTCACCAAGAAGGTTCAAACGGCTAGAAGATGGAAACACTTTGACATATGAGGTTAAGAACCGTGTGAACTATCAAACAAAAGAAAATTTGAGGCACCTGAACAAGACATTAAGACTCGGGGCAGAAGGATAAACTGTATAAGAGTGTGACCAGGCAGAGCCTGCTGTGGAAAAACTTTACTCATTTCACAATTGCTGGAGGCTGGCTTTTAAAATAGGAATCAGGTCTGCAACAGGTTAAGGTTTTAACCTGGGCTCCAGTTTATTAGTCTTGAACTCTGGCGCAAGAAGAGATCAGAGCTTTTTAGACCTCCAGTAGGGCTGGAGATGTCAACTTATTCTAGCTCAGTGCAGCCCCTTAAGCGAGGGACGATGTGTAACACGGTTCACTTTGAATTTGTCACAAATGGAAACATAAAGATAAGACTATTTCATAGTCTTTCTAAGCTTGCTGAATATAGGCGCATGCCCAGCTCAGGTCACTGTTTTCTCGTGTAGCATATTTGGCTCACAAGCGAGGAGCAATGTGTCTAAAGAAAGCCCTTTTTCAATTACCTTCACTGCTTCAGAGAAGCCCTGCCTGACTCTTTCTTGTAGATGTAGCTGCTTCTACTTCTGAATCTTCACTTCCTCTGTTCCACTGCAGGGATGTGGGAGCTCTCTGAGGCAGAGCGCACCAAGAAGCCACATCAGTACACACGCAGAAGAATAATACTGGAGGTGTGTTTGACATGCTTCCCCCCTTGGTATTTCCTACTTTGCAAATCCTTTCCTCATCTACCCCTCAGAACGAACGTAAGGATATTCTGTAGTCTCTGCCCTGAAGGTTTTTAAATAGACATAAAAGTAGAAAACCAATGGCTAAATCTTCATTTCCACACAAAAATCTCATGGAAAAGGTCAAAACAGTAGCTTTGCAGAATAACACCAAGGAGGGTTTTCTCAATGCTTCCCTTACCCTTTAACTAGGCTCCTCCCCCGCAAAAAAAGATTTTAAAAATACACAAAGAAAAACAGTCTGTGGGCTGGTGGAGGCAAGGTGGAGAGGCTGAAGATACTCCCGGGGCGAGGGCTAAGGCTGAGGCCTGGGCGGAGTGCGGCGGCACAGAACGAGTGCGATGGGAGAATGTTCTTGTGCCCTTGAACCCAGGGACGCTGCAGCTTTGCCAGCACTGCTGCGGCCAGACTGGCACGGAGCTCTGGAAAGCAGTCCCGGTTAGGGAGGACTGAAAGCAAGCTTGCTGTTTCCTGATGTCCATGGATACTGGACAGCAACCAGATTTCCCAACTACCTGAATGAGGTAAGGAAGTTCCTGGACAGAGCCACAGTGACGTCAGTAACGCTGCATCAAGCGAAGGGGCCCAGCAGTGCAGGCTGGTCTACCATGCAGTCTGTGGGCATTTGGGAGCTTAGTGCAATATGCAGCAACACTGACATGATCACCAAGAAGCAGGCACAGCACTATTCTTTTCAGAGGATGCCAATGTGGCTGCGTGCCAGTGGAGACCAAGCCTTCTCCCTTGATATTCCTAAACTGCGCTACAGAGGAATGCAGATTAATGGTAACACCAAACACGTACGCAGCACTTGTACACCTCAGGACCTCCTCTGAGACCACTCGGCAGACTAAACCATTTCATGCTCGTAACACTGTGCGGTAGGTACCAATACTTAACTTACAAAAGAAACTGAAGTTTAGAGAGGAGAAGCAAATCGTCCCTATTCCCCGAGGACCACGTGGTTGGGGAGCAGACCCACGTCGAAACCTGGAGGCCCGGCTGCGGTCTGTGCTCAGACACTGCAGTCGCTGCATGTGCATTGAAGGTGAGCGCCAGGGGAAGCAAGATCCCTTCCTGCATCAACCTCTGACCAATGTGTGAGTGACTCAACTAGTAGGTGGTTCTTGGGCTTTCTGGCCATGGTCCTATAGTTCAAGTCATTTCAATTTGCTGTTTTCTTTTTTATCTTTTTTGAGACAGGGTCTCACTATGCAGTTCAGACTGGCCTTGAGCTCACTTTGTAGCCCAGGCTGGTCTCCAACTCGCAACCATTCTCCTGCTTCAGCCTCCTGAATGCTGGGATTACAGGCGTGCGCAACTACACCTGACAACCCTCTTCCCTTTGCTTGGTCCCTTTCCCTTCTGAAAAGACCTGTCTCCTTATCTCCTATCATCTTTTTTATATTTTGGTTTCTCATGTAAGAGAAGCCATGCTATATTTAAGCTCGAGTGTCTCACTTTTTTTTACTTAACATTACAGTATTAAGGGGTATCCATTCTCCTACAAATGGCTCAAGTTTATGCTTCTTTATGACAGAGTAGTATTCCATTGTTTCAGGATAGCACACTTTTCATCTTTTGATGGACCTATGGGCTTCCACAATTCAGCTACTGTGAGTTGTACTGCTGTACACGTCGTGTAAATGTGTCACTGTAATGTGACGTCTTTAACTCCTTGGGAAGACACTTCGAAGGAGATTCTTGGCAGATGGGACTTCTAGTTTTAGTTTTCTGAGGAAACTTCATCACAACTTCCATAATAGCTGTAGTAATTTACATTCCCAACATCGTAGAAGAATTCCTTTTCCTCCTCATCTTCTCCAGTATTTGTTATTATTTGATTTCTTGATGATAGGCATTCTTTCCGGAGTAAGATGGAATCTCAGTGTTATTTTAATTTCCATTTTTCTAAAGACTAGAGATGTTAAACATTTTTTCAAGTATTTATTGTCCATTTGTACTTTTTCTGAGAAGTGTCTAGTCATTTCAATTTCCCATTTTTTGACTGGGTCTTTTATTTTTGGGAGGGGCAATCTAATTCTTTTGAGTTATGAATCTTAGATGTTAAGTCTCTGTCCAAAGAATAGCTGGTGGATACTTTTTCTCATTCTGTAGGTTGTCTCTTTACTCTGTTGCTTATCTCCCTTGGTGAGCAGAAGCTTTTTAATTTTCTATGATCCTATTTGCTGATTCTTGATGTTATATTTTGTTCAGATGAAGCTCTGTTCACAAAGTCTTCACCTACACCTACATCTCCAAGAGTTTTACTTATTTTAACTTTCAGCAGATTAGGTGTTTCTGTTTTAATATTTAGATCTTCAAACCAATTTGATTTAGTTTAGGACATGACGACAGACATGCGTCTAGATTCAATCTTCTGTATGTGGATAACCAACTTCTCCAGCACCGTTTCCTAAAGAGGCTTTCTTCCATTTTGGCCCCTTTGTCTAAGAGCAGATAGCTGAGTGTGCCTGAGGTTGTTTCTGCATCCTCTACTCTGTTTCACCAATCCACATGTCTGTTTTTTGATAGTACCATACTGTTTTCATCATGGTTGCTCTGTAAAATAATTTGAAGTCTGGGATTATGATGACTCTTGCTTTGCTCTTGTGGTCCAGGAATGCTTTTGCTCTTTGGATTCTATACGAATTTTAAGACTGTTTTCTCTAGTTCTCTGAGAAATGCTGTTGTAGATTGAGAGGGATTTGTTAAATCTGTGGATCAGTCATGGAAGTATGGCCCTTTTGACAATATTGGTTCTGCCTATCCAGGAACAGAGACTATCTTTCCCTTTTATTTATTTATTTATTTTTTTCGGTTTTTCTTTTTTTTTTTTCCTGGTACCAGGAATTGAACTCATGACCTTGCGCTTGCCAGGCAGGTGCTGTGCTGCTGAGCTAAATCCCCAGCCCCTATCTTTCCATTTTTTGATGTCTTCTTCAATCTCCTTTTTTAGGGTACTGTAGTTATAATTGGAGAGGTCTTTGACTTTCTTGGTTTTTGTTCATTCCTAAGCATTTAATTTTTACTGATACTATTTTGAATGATATTTTGTCTTAAGGTCTTTCTTGGAGAGTTCATTATTAGTGTAGAGGAACACCATTGATTCTTGTGTGTTGATTTTGTATCCTACTGTAATATTTAAATCT
>NW_004955440.1:10380029-10431556 GCF_000276665.1 Chinchilla lanigera
TTTTGGGTCTTCTGTGTAGAGGGTGATGCCATCTGCAAATAATAATTTTACTTCTTTCTTTCCTATACATACTTCATTAATTGCTTCTCTTGCCTGATTTCTCTGGCTAATGTTTCAAGTACACTGTGAACATCAGTGATAATCTTGTCTTGTTTTAGATTTTAGAGGGAAAGCTTTCAGTTTCTTTCCATTTAACATGATGTTGTCAGCAGGTTCATTATAAAAAGCTTTTATAAGATTGAGGTAAGACCCATTAATACCTATCTTTTCAGTTTTTATCATGAACAGACGCTAGATTTTGTCAAAGGCTTTTTCTGTGTCTTCTGAGATGATCGTATGATTTCTTTCCTTGCTTCAGTTTATATGACGTATTACATTTACTGATTTGCATATATTGAACCATCCTTGCACTACTGAGGTGAAGCCCAGTTGGTTACAATGTATCATCTTTTTGATGATTTGTTGCATTCTATTTGCCAGTGTCTTGTTGAGGATTTTGCTCTCTGTTCATTAAAGAGTTATCTTTCATGGTTGAGTCCTCTGGTTTTGGAATCAGGGTGATGCTTCTATATTCTACATTATAACAGAATTTTTAAAATTTATGAGTAATTTCTTAAGTGTATTAAGTATCCACTTATAGAACTGAGTGCTGGTAACTCTAAAGCTAAAAATCCTAGAAGCTTTAATTCTATCAAGTTCGTTTTCTTTACCTCCTAAAGATGTGGACAAGATAAATAAAGTCATGTGGGGAGAGAGTCACATGACACGGAAAGGGACATACAAGAGAAGTGTCCTTCCTAAAACACACTTCTCCTCCTGTAACCAGCTTTCCAATGTCCTGGCATAGAAAGCATGTGTTCGCCTTTAGAGGACAGTGATGATTTAAACAGACATGGAGAGGGAGGGATGATGCTGCAAAGAAAGCACAGAACTTGAGTAAAATCACTGAGTTGGGAAAAAGCAGGGAAAATTACCCTCATAACTCCTAATCTCTCTCCCCCCATACACACACATGAAAAAAAATATACATTATATATTATATTTTTCCAATGATGGTGAACTTATCGTTCACGTGCCACCATGGGCTGTTTGTATCTTTTTGTTTGTTTGTTTTTTTTGTTTTTTTTTTTTTTTTTCCGGTACCGGGAATTGAACTCATGACCTTATGCTTGCCAGGCAGGCGCTGTGCCTCTGAGCTAAATCCCCAGCCCCGGGCTGTTTGTATCTTTAAAAGCTCTACAGTTTTGCTATCACTGACATATATGGATATTCACAGCACACATATTTTATATACCTATTTGTATTCATACATATGCTCACTTTTCCAGTATCTCCATTATCTGACACTGCAAAGTTTGTGGCAACTTGGTGTAGCAATGGTGTGAAGCCGATGCAGAGTTAAAGTAAAGAGTAATCAGGTAAGATAATTTGGAGTGAAGTGTGAGGGATCTAAATGTACCATTCATAAACAGAAGTATAAAACAGAATTTAGAGTGAAAAAGCAGGAGTTTGAATTTGATGTATTTAGTTTTAGAACATGGTAGGGATTTGGGAAGCAAAGGAAAGCTTTGTATGCCAGCCTCATTCCCAGACTGTGGGCTCTAGTCATCATGAAATTCCTGGTAGCTACCTATCAAACAGCCATTCAGTACATATTTGGGATGATAGGTCCATCAAGACAGCAGGTTTTTTCCCCTGAAGAACTTGAAAGAATGTCTTGCATTTGATTTATGGATAACAAGGAGATTTTAAACGTCCAGAGTACAATTTCATTTCAGTTACACTCAGTAATCAAGAGTTGACTGTATGCAGTGCTCAGTTCAGTGCATGGCTTTAGAAGCAGCTCAGGACACATGTTTTAGATGAATAAGCAAATCTTAGAGAGAAGAATTTATAGCTGTTGTCCTCAAAAGTGACTTGGTCTTTCTTCTTTAAAAAATACCGAGCATACATTTATTAGACAACCCAATACTTTAACTTCTAGGTACCTACCCCAGTACTTTCACTCCTAGGTATTTATGCCAGAAAAATGAGAACATATGTCCATATCAATAGTTCTATGAAAATGTTTGCACATTTTATTCACTAGCCCCAAATAATAGAAACAAACCATCATATGAGGAGTGTACAAATAAAATGTGTTAGATCCCCACAATGAAAATAACTTAGATCAGAAGAGAAAGCCTACTTAGGCAGGCTACCTCAAAAGTGAAGGGAATCAGATGTGAAAAAACTACATATCATTATGAATCTGTCAATATAAAATGTTCACAAAGGCAAATCTAGAGAGATAGCAAATAGGTTGGTGTTTTCTTGGGGCAGGAGTTAGAAGGACTGATGGATGACAGCATGTGGATCCTTTCTGGGTGGATGAAAATACTCTAAAACTCAACCATGATGATGGATGCACATCTCTAAATTTATCAAGACTTAATGAACTATATATGTAAAACAGTGGAACTTTTGCAATAGATCAATTATACCTCATTGTATTAGCTTCATGTCACTACAATAAAATACCAGAGGCAAGTGACTTACAAAGAGAAAAGGTTTATGTAACTCATAGATCTTGAGATCCAGAACAACATGAGGTGGCCCCACTGCTTTGGACCTCGGATCAAGGTGCCAGATGGCAATACTGGGAAGTATGTGTTGAAGCAAACCACTCACACCGTAATCCAGGAGACAGAAGAGCTACTAGGGAGACTCATGAAGCTCCACCTCTTAAAGGTCCCCAGTACTCTACCTGCCAACCCAACACTTCGGTCCTGCCACCTGGGAAGCAAGGCTTTAGCCCAGGGGCTTTTGGTGTTACTGTCCGTATTCCACTCAACTTCCACAGTCAAGCTGTTCATTTATTCAATAGTACAAAAGACTCAAGCCAGGGCTTCTGCACTGAGCTCCATTCAGCCCTTTTAGTTTCTGACACAAGATCTCTCTAAGTTGAACTCAGACTTGTGATCCTCCTGATCCCAGAGTGCTGGGATTACGGCTGTGTGGCATTATACATTGCTAAAGCTATATTTAAAGTATCATGCAAGAAAATGTAGTTGTATAGGAAGAAAGTACATTTCACCTAATCATATCTTCAAAACTATATAATTCCTATTATGGCTGACTAGTATTCTATTGTATATATAAACTGTATTTTGTTTATTCATTCACAAGCACATGGACACTTGGGTTGAATCCATATCTTGGCTATCATGAATAGACTGATTATATTTTCTTTGGATATGTACTGAATAGTATGATAGTTTGATCACACAGTGGTTGTCTTTTTAATTTTCTGAGGAATCTCCACACTATTTTCTATAATGGCTGTAGTAATTTACATTCCCATCAACAATGTATAACAGTTTTCTTTACATTCAAAGCTTATCTTTTTTTTTTTTTTGTAAACATTCTACCATTCTAGCTGGGGTGAGGTGATACATCATTATGACTTTGATTTGCATTTCTCTGAGAGTGACTTGTTGGCTATGTGTATGTCTTCTTTTGAAATGTCTATTCAGTCAAGACACTGTGCCATTTTTAAATCAAGTTTTTTTCTCGTTATATAGATACTGTACTGCTATTCTTAAGCAAAGGCTCATGGCAGCCATCTTGTTAAAAACGGAAATAATTTGTGATATTGACAGTGTGGGTGCTTGATGCAAGAGCTTCAAAAAACTTCCACCCAGGTTTAGTAATACTCTAACAATCATAAAAATGTGAGGGGACATTTGGTAGCCTTTTATAGACTTCATTTACAAGGCAGATGCTGCTCCTTAGAAGTGTTTGCTCCGTAGTTTAATTCTACTTTTCTGTACAGTATGTACTTGTTTTGGGTAGGCTGAAAATGAAGACGAAAAAAGACGACTTTATTTAGCTGTTTCTTTTCTTTTTCTAGAAGAGTTAAGAAAAAAATTGATTTTAAGCAACAAGAGATAGTAGGCAAAAGCAATAGCCCTCTGTGAGCTAATGAAATGCTCTGTATTGTTTACTAATAATAATAGCTAGTGTTTGTTTATTAAGTGCTTATTCTCTGTGAAGAACTGTGCTAACTTATTTAATCTTCAGGATAATTCTACAATGTAGACAGCATTATTCCAATTTTACAAAAAAGAAAATTGAAGTAAAAGAGGAAGTGACCGGTCTGAAGGTAGAAGGTAGACAAACAATGACACGTTTACAAGAGATCAGACTCTTGTATGCTATAACTGTCACCGCTGCCCACAAAGTTAGTATAAATTTAATGCTTAAAGTCAGACAGTTTAAAGTGCAATTTGAGATTTAAAATTCATTATGTTTCAGAAATTCTTTAAAGCAGTTGAACATGTTCATGCTGATGTCCCCTAAGTATGTATTATCCAATCCTGACTGCTTATCTGAGAGACAGACTTATGTACCAGTTTCCAACCTGAAATCTCCACTTGCCTGTCTAAAAAAAACCAAAAACCTCTATCTTATTATATCCCCAGACAACTTTTTAAAACTTTCTGGCCCTCAAGTGTTCCCATCTCAGTAAGCAGCATGTTTATTCACTCACTCTGGCTAAAGTCTTCAAAAATATACTCTGACTGTCTCTTATGTTCTTATTCCTACTACCTCATCAAGCACCATTCTATGTGGAGTGCTGTAGTAGCTTTCTGTGTTCTTTAAGACAGGTTCACAAGCATTAAATGGATTAAAATGTGCACGGCCCACGATGCACCAGCAGGCGTAGGTCAGAAACAGAGTCCTCTTCCACAAGGCCGTCTGAAGTGCCACGCCAAGGAGGCACTGTCCTCTCTCACAGTGCCTTTTCTGTGTGCCCAGCCAGAAGGGAAGAGGAGGGTGAAAGAATGAGAACAGAACATTTTCATGGACCAGGCCTGTAAGCGGCCCACTTTCAGTTATATTACTTGGCTAACATAGAGTCAGACAGCCTCGCCAAATAAGTGGCAATAGAACCTGGAAAACATGTTCCAAATAACAATTCTTTTCACACCTTCTTATTCTAGAACTCAGGCTCTTGCATGGCAATTCTGAAATTGGAGAAAACAATTTCTCCCTTGAAAGTGTTCTTGATAACACCAAGGACTGACCATGGTAGATGAAGATGACAGGTATAAGGGTCATGTCTAATTTTAATGAGCAGATACTTTTCTCAATGTGGTAGGTTTGAGAGGTGTCGCCTAGAATGTTAATTTTATGCTAAAGCAGAGGATCGGTGGCAATATACCTGACCCTAACAGAGGTTTACTAGAGTGGTGTTTTCTAAAGAAGTATCTGAGGGCCTGTTTGACTTATATAATAGGACAATGATTTTGGCAGGTGAAAAATAATACACTGAACCACAGAGTGACAAGCAGTTAAAGGTAAGCTGCAAGAAATAACAAGAGTTCTATGCAAAGTCTTTGGGACTTAACGGTTTTTACATTAACAAAGGAGAGTTTACATCCTATAGATGGAAGGAGGAGAATTATAGTGATTTTGGCTTTTTGGTTGAATAGACTATTTTGGGAGATAAAGATAGGAAGAGTACCTTTTTGCTTTTGCCTATGTCCACAGAGAAAATTCCAGAAGTGAAAGAACTCTTAAGAAGTAGTTTCAATGGAGGCCATGCAGTAATGAATATAAAATAGGATTCGGGGCAATACATCTTTTTCTACCCTGCAAATATCCCCTTTTTCAACATAAAATTCTTTAAAGAAATAAAACAAAACTTTTAGAAGGGACTCGATATATATTTATGAACTTATCAAGTGAAAAAAACCCCAGACATTTTAACAACACCTTTCAACTAATGTATTTAATTTTATTGGTATTTAAAAAGCCACTTATGAACTAAAAGTTATTGTTTATTAAACTGCTACACAGCTTTCTGCAAATAGAATGTTTAAAAATCAATTGGAATCACTTTTCCAAAGTTTCAGTTTCTGAAGGTCAAATAACTATGTAACTGCTTAATAAAGAAGCCAGAAGTACCTCTAAATATCTCTCAGCTCTGATGGGCTTATACGCTGTTCCTTAGGTGAGGTATTAGCAAAGCTTATTTATTTTCATTTCCAAGGCTTTTATTTGCTCATTCCCTTGTGGTAAAGCTGATTTCCATGATGATTCCCTTCTTAATTTTAATACCCTTTTTACTCATCATATAGACATAAGAATTTTCCATAAAATAATGAAATCCTTGCAAAGGAAATGAAGACAACTCAGAGAGTCAAATAAACTAGCTCTTTTTTCAATTAATTGATCCACTGACATGTGCATATAAGATTTTTTTAAACCTAGGAAAATAAGGTTAATTAACATAAGAAAGCTTCACTCATCTAGATGCTGAATTTTGTATTTTACCCATGCTGCCTTAAGTGCCTTGATTTCCCAGTAATGACCTAGTTCTCCTAATGAGGAACATTAACCCCTGGCTGTAGCTGTCCAGGACTTAATTGTCAACTGCAGCTGAAATAGGGGAGTTTGCCGATCAGCAGGTATGCGGTATATTAACTCATGTCATTTCAACCCCTAATAAATAAATCTGTTGCTATGGAAACAGGAAGATCAGCTCTATCAGTATTCTCCCTCCCAGTAACCAGCCCCCCTTCCTCTTTGGGAGGAAACTGCCTTTCACACCCCGCTTAGGAAAAAAAAAGACGGAAATTAACTACATATAACCATAATTAGAAGTAACATTATTTCTCATCTTAGAAACATATCTAAATTAATGCAAAAGGACAGCAAAGAGAGAGATACTTCTGACTAAGATCATGATAAATTATTTCCTGCAACAGAAGATAGGCACTATCAGGTACACATCTTAGAACAAATCTCAAACATCTCATCTCTTTGTGTTTCCGAATTTTCCCCTTCTTTTGTTTATCCAACAAATGATGCTAGCCAGAACACTGCTGAAATAGCTAATTAGTTACATACCCAATAAAGATGATACAAGGAAAAAAGAAACCTTACATAATTTATAATAGTTACTGCTATTCTACCTTGGACTTCTTTGATATCAATGACTGAGTTAAAAACAAAAAAAGAAAAATCTATTTACTGAACCTCAGCTTAGGTAACCTATAAAAGCCATAGGATCTCACTCAGTTGGGGTTTTATATAAGGGTTACAGGGTGATTTTAGTGGATCGTTTTAGAGTAATTTCACATAGGAATTATGGTGAAGAAGTAGGTGAAAAATATTCTACAGGAAACTTCACTTCTGGATTTATTTTTCAAGGGTAACTTAGAAATTCCTTTGGTTTTTAACCAGTTTGAGCCTTTCTTCATAAATATTACTACACTTCTGTTAAAATAAATTGTTTAATTTTAACAAACTTTTACGGATTTGTATTTATAGCTCTTATAAAGACATTTCATAAAAAGTAAAAAATCATGGACTTTCTGAAAGCATGTTGATCATATAACCATCTCCACCTGCCATTTAATAAGTTAAATCCTTTATGTTTTCATTATCATTCTCCCTCGACAGAGAAATTTGTTCTGACCTGAACTTAATGACAATGTGATAATTAATCAGCAAATAGTCACCCCATAATCAATCATCAACAGCAAGTAACATCTAGTAAGTATCCCCATATGCTGGGTACTCTGGCTAGATGCTCTTGAAAAATTCCCCCAAAGGAGAAAAAGGAATTACTCTTTCTATCCTAGAGGATCTCAGGACCCCAAACAAACAAATAACATCATTTAAACATAAAGTGAGCATGGCTTGGAGGTACGTGCGAAGTGTAAAGTTCTGTTACATGTTTACTGGCCATCCTTGGTGTGAGGAAACTTATAGTCCCAGGAATTCACACATTGCTGGGATGTAAACAAGGGCAGATATCTGTGGAAGGCAATGGACTAAGGGTGTCTCTAATGAAATAGAATAGTGACTATCATCATGGAAAGATAGAAAATAGCACACATGAAGAGCAACAGAAATGATATTACTCCTGACAATGGGGGAAAGGAGTGAGTTAATTATAGGGAGGTCAGGTCAAATTGATTACTTAGTGACCAGGAAGAAGAAATATATTGAAATATACACAATTATATACATGACATAAATATATGCAACAAATAAATGTGTCACCCATCTAGCCATATATTCACTCACCTACCCATTCATCTGCTGACTCACCCATCTTCCAGCCATCTGTCCACCCACCCATCCATACATCCACCCACCCACCTACCTACCTACCCATACCAATGACTTACTATTTCCCAATTTGCCCACCCCTCATCTGTGATGATAACTATAGTATAAGAATCTGACCAAAAGAGTAGTGAACTGAAAGAAGCAAAAGCAAACATGGACCTTGAGTAATTGAAGATAACTGTCATAAGTGTATCAAACCCCATCATTTGCAGGAAGAGTATGTTTACAAAATGAGTCAAGTTGAGAGAACTCTATAACCACATTAAGCAGGAAAGGGTACTAAGACCTTTAATTTATGATATTATGGAGATAAAAATGTCAAGATAGTAATGACTATACATAGAAGTAGTTCATCCTGACAAGGTGTATATCAGAAAGTTAAAAACACCGCAAGATACAATGAGAAATTAAATGCTGAATCACACTTTTGCATATAGTCAGTGGCTTGAAAAATAGCAAGGTGCCTATAAGGGGAATTATTGAAAATTAAAAAATGAGACTTGGGGTCAGGCTATGTTTTTGGGGGGTGATTTTCATATTACTTACTTCCTTACTATTTATTCAAAATCCTATAATAAAGTTCCACAGATTAACTTAATAGTACTAGGTTAGAGGACAAAATAAAATGATTAGGTATATAGCAGGTATTTGATTACATTTTTTTCAAAGATTCTGATAAAATTCCCAACAGAGCATTTTGTTTTTCAAATGCCATAGTTCATTTGAAATTCTAGATGTACAAAAATCAAATAAACGAAACTTCCTCCCAAACTCTAGGCTACTAGACGTTACTACTAGAAAACATCTATGGAAAAATCTTTGTTTGTTTGTTTGTTTGTTTGTTTGTTTTTTTGGTTTTTCTCCGGTACCGGGAACCGAACTCACGACCTTGTGCTTGCCAGGCAGGTGCTTTTGCCGCTGAGCTAAATCCCCAGCCCCTTATGGAAAAATCTTTATTTGGAAATCAGACCAAGTAAGATGGATATTCAAGGGTCCAAGGAGGTTTTGGTGAAGTGCACTAAAAGGTAAGTGGCCAGACCACATGACCATTTTTCCCAGAAGCAATTTTCTGTGAAGATCATTTTCCTTTTAGCAAAAAACCAGATTGTATATACCCCTGAAATAGAACAGAGGACGTCAGTGTCCAAACACCAGCACTTTGCCTTTCTGTTCACATCTTGGCACAACAGCTAAAGACTGATCCCCAAACATGCTCTATTATAAGGTAATGAGCAGTAAACCCTGAAAGGTTTAAGGTGGCCTTCTCATCAAATGCTGCCTAGGCTACCTTGGCAATGGCAAAACCAATGTGAGTTTACTTTGCCCCAAAAGTAGTATCATCCAGTGTTCTAACACACATCCTTCTAGAAGGCAGTCACCAATTTTGCTTTCAAAGCTGTATTTTCTAAATCTCTCACAGCCATAGAATAAGTAAGACTAAATTATTTTACTACCAACTCATAAAGCATAATTTTCCATTTTATATCATTCACTTAATTTTAGGCAGAATTCATCAAAGTTTCTAAAAATACAGATGTCACACTCTTTCAATATTAGGGTACATGGTTCACTTTAGTGAGACATTTAAGTATACTGCAAGTATGTTTTTATTTCCCAAAGGCTGGATATTGCCCTTTGCAAACTCTAATTAAGTTTGCATAAATCAATTTATCACTGCTTTACTGAAAATGTTGCAAATACTATAGACATCACAAGAAATCTTCAAATTTAAATGAAAAGCTTTGAGTTTCCCCACAGTTCAAATGAAGTCATACTGAAACTTACAACTATAGAGATTCTAATAGCTTCAAACTCCTTAACATGTCCCACAGCCCATTCCTGTCTTATCTTTCTTAACCAGAATGTACCTAATTAGGGGCCACTCATTTAGTCTTTAAGATCAGAACAGAATTTATTTCTTATATCATAGATCACTATCCAATGATTTTCTAACTACTCAGCCCACTCTGAAACAAATTCCATTTGGGCTGAGAGAGTTTTCTCATATATGATGAACCCTCGTTTGCTACCCACTGAAATCGAAAATTGTAATATAGTCTGTTAACATTCAGGGCAAGAGACCTTATCCATGAGAACTACAAAGTAGGCAATTCCAATGGCTGGTGGCAGCCATATTTTTATATATGTGATCAACAGCCACATTTGACAGAGTTTTGCAAAGTATTCACAAAATCTGTGAATTCCTGGCACTGTTCAAGATCTTTTAAAGGAGCCCTGCAAACCAAACTGTAGCATATTATAATAATAGTAGCAATTTGTCTTTTTTACAATGCATATAGGCACTTGAGGGTAAAACTGCATGCCTCAGCAGGGTCAAGGTGATGGTAGCAGAGTGACGGAGTGGGCGTCCTATTTTCACTACCTGCACTTGCAGTAAAGAAACAAGTCTGTTTCACTTATGACTTGAAAAAGTAGTAAAAGTTACTAATGTCATCTCTTCAGTAGACATTTTTAAATATTCTTTGTGATAAAACTGGAAATATATGTAAAGCGTATTTATTGCATATCAGGATAAAATGGCTTTCTTGCAGGAAAGAATTTGTATGATTAGTTAAATTGTGAGGTAACCTCCCTTCTTCACGAAATCCTGAGTTTAGTTGAAAGCAAAACTGATACACAAAGGATGGGTGGTCAGAGTTGGGTATCTGGCAGACATTTTCTTAGATATTAGCCATGCGAATCTGTCACTTCCAAGAGAGCAACAAATTTACCTTGTAGTTCTAAGTTTAAACTTTTAAGTAGACATTAAAAGTTTGGAAAAATTGTACCTGTATTATCAGTTTGATACCTTATCAAAACTCAAAAATTTCTTTTCTGAGATCAGAGGTTATATTAATAATTGTGACTTTTTTGATACTGTACAAGGAACCGTGTCAACATTTGAAATATCTGCATGATTCGGTGAGTCTCTATTTTCCAAGTGACCAGTTTATGATGCTACAAAATCCATTCAAACTACAAGTAACAGAGCATGGAGAACAAATTCACGTTTCAACTGGTCTTAAAGGATCTTCTTGGTTAGTTTTGGTACAGGATCAAAGAATAACACTTACAATAACCAGAATAGGCCACTGAAACATTCCTTCCTTTTCCAATAACATCTCTTTGTGAGGCAGGATTTATTTTTAAGAAATTTCTACCAAAACTGCATATTGCAACAGATTGAATTCTTAAAGAGATGTAAGAACCAAATTTGCTTCCACTTCGACAGATATTTTGGATGTACAAAAAATGTAAAATCATGTCAGTCTTCACTATTATTTTTGTTTAGAAAAGTTATTTTAATAAAAATATCTAACTTATGTTAACATGCATTTGATTCTTCAATTGTTATTTTAAAGTGATTTGATATAGATTTAAAACTTTCCTCCCAGTTTTCATTTCTAATACAATAAATACTGATAGGTAAAATTCCAATAATCAAGGTCCCTTTGGTGCTGCACTAATTTCTTAAGAATATGAAAAGGTCATGATATCAAACAAGAACCGTAAGAACCATGGCCTTGAGAAGAGAAATTCTCAGTACTTTCTAAATTTTTGTCTGTCCCTCCAGCATCATATAGGTTGGGGCTAACACAATGCAGAGAACATTCACATAAAGTATGGAAACAGGGGTACTATTTCAAGGTTAGTACAATATTTAGAAAGAAAATAGTTAAAAAAATAAGCACTGCCAATTACAGTGTGTGTTTTTTTTTAAAAGATCTTTCTCTACAAGTCATTTCTATTAACCATGCCTTGCATAGATGTTTATAACAAAACATTAAAGAGTGGGTAGAAAGTAGAAAACAAATTACTCTGCAGAGAACTCAGCCACTCTGTTAAAATACTGTCAGTTATTTATTTACTGTCAGCAGAGGTTGCTCTCTATAATCTCTGACAAGCTGAGATTCAGAAAGACTGAAGACAGGGGCAAACCTTGCGTTTAAAGGCCTATTCTCATACACAGACATTTTAACACAGATTTAAAGCCAGAATGAATCTCCTAGAAAATGTCACTTTTGATTTTGATACATCTCCTAGCAAGTAGGCTCTACATTTGGTTGACTTAGTACAAGATATGTGAGAGGCTAATGCTATATTTTAAACAATTCATGATCCCAGCACGGAATGAACACAATGAGGTCAGCATCACTTCATTTTGAGAGTTGACTACCACAATAGCATGATTTCATGGGCATATTTTTTATGATAAGGAGAAGGGCTTTATTTTTGTTTTGTTAGGAAAGGTAATGACAGGGTCTAAGAACCCTCCAGTCCTCTCCAGTGTCCAGATCTCCTTTATGTTTACAGGGGCAGCAGCTCTCAATACACTTTCCTCTCCTGAAATACCTTCTCTCCGAGAAACACATGTGGACACAGCACAAATGCAACAGCCTGAAAAGCTTCCCGCAGGGTACTCCAAAGAAAAGCACCTCTGGGCTGGTAGTTAGAGTAACTCAAGGTAATGCAAAGGACACGTAAAGGGTACAGGTGGAAGAGGCGCAAACTAAGAGAGCCGCACGCGAAACACAATCTTGGTCATTTCCTTCAGAATGCAATCTGTATCGACTGGTCAATGATACGATTTCCACCCATATGATTAGGGTTCTAAATAAATGTGTGCTTGTAGCTGGGATGTTTGATGAATGCTGAACCAGAATCTTAATTTTCTAATTCATATTCACCAATTAAAAATAGACTGTATTTTTATGAGCAAATTTACATAAATCAGATGATAAAGCATCTACTACTAAGGGGTAGGAGTTCAGCTCACAACATTTGCATATATTCTCCTAAAGAAAACATAGGCGTTTTAGATTTTCATTGGAGAGTCTTGCTGTGCTGGAACTCTAATGGGCTTAGAACAGTAAATTTTGAAGAAACTGATTGCTGCCCCTGTAGCTAGTAAATGTCTGCCTAGACCCAGTGGCATTTGAAAAAAGTGTTTTATCATAAAATTATCCCAGCAGAGTCCATTCCGCAAGATAACATCATCATCATCATCATCAGTACTCCATGCAGGACCCAACAGCTCTGGCACAATATTGCCAGTCATTTATCTGTTGTCAGCACAGGTTACACACTGTAATCCTTGACTGCCTCGGAATTAGAATGTCTTTGATGTCCCCACAAGAGTTTTTTGCCCGAAGGCTTTACCAATGCTCGGCGGCTCAGTGTTTATTCCTCGTAATCTTCCTCTCATCTCCAGGCTAGCAGTGACAGATGGTTATGGGCACACAATAGTATTAAGAGTTTGATATTTTTTTTATGCTGTGCTCTCTGTACAACAAATAGCTATCAGACGCGGGCCAGAGAGCTGACATGGCTCGCTTAGGTAATGGCAAACAAACAGCTCGAGTTGATGCTTTCTGTCATTTCCCCTCCTAACCCTGCTTGTTTTCATTGTATACTCTCAAAGGTAAACTATATTAACCTTATAGACTGTTATTAAAAAGATATATCTATATGAGCATAAAGTGCTTTTCTTTTCTCTTTTTCTTACTCTTTTGATTATGAAAGTAATACTGCTGACATATTGAACAAATATCGAATGTCAACATAAATTTTTAGTGTGTGATAATCTCCCCCTTCATATAGCTGTGTGTCAGGCGGGAACCCGGGGATGATGCATAGCAGTAAATAACCCAAACAAAATTAGTTCTCTTGTCAGCTTCTACCTTGTATGTCCCCAGGCATCAGTAAAATTGACTGCACGCTAGATTTTCAAAATTAGCCCTAATGTTAGCTGTGTGTCTGGCAGCCTCCAAGTTTCCAATGTTCTACTATATTACCCGTAAGGATGAATGTGTTACTTTTATATTTTGGCATTTACTCTTGCTGATGTGGCTTTTTTCCCTCTTCTCCAAATTAAAAATAATTTAGCTTTAACAATAAGAATGTGCACAAACAGAATGCTGCATCTCTTTAAGCAACTAACTTTAGGCAATTAAATTAAAGCAAAAATACAAAAAGGAAGAGAGGGAATTATTCAATTTAATATTGTTAATGTTATTAGCACAGCTCTGTCTTGTTTTGTGCAAAGTACCGAGTGACATGGCTCTCACTGCTTCCTCCATAGCAGTGCTTAGCAACGGCAGTCTGTAAATTATTTCACATTTTTATGATAAATCAGAACCAAACTTTTTAGAACTGATTTTCTTGCACGAATTATTAGTTCAGAGACAACCAAAATTAGCAGAATAAAAGAGAAAACTTCGGAAGGGAGTAAATGAGGACATGTATTTTACCTTCAAACAGGTTGATCTTATCCAGACCTGCTATATTTTAAAATAATGGAAAAGATACGGAATACTGTCACGTTCTAGGTAAAATATGATTTACAAATAAATGCTACTCCCTTAGAAGGATATGCTGGAAGGATGACGATGAACAAACAAATCCAAAACACATTCCACAACTTTCAATCCCTAAATTTTATGTTCATATATTTAGAATCAAAGATAAAAATCCCTTTAGGTACCAGATGCTGCAGATCAGCTGGGAGGACTCTGGAGTTTAATGTGCTGGAAGTCAAATCCTCAGCAAAGGCGCTTTGCCCGGCCGGTGTGCTGTGCTTATTACTTTACCTGCAAACAGTTGCTCTCAGAAAATCTGACCTAATGATAAGCCCAGGATCTCTGCAATAAAAAGACCATAATCTGCGGGGGAAGTGAACTCTAATCAGGCCACATGCAGATTAAATGAACTGGGAGGAATAAAAACTAGATTAAAATGTCCATGCCTAACGTCAGAAGATTATCAGGACATTTTACCTTTTTAAATCCTAATTTATCGGAACCAGGGTCAAGTTTACAAGTTTATGTTTGGCGGGATTATACACTGCAGTTGATTTTTCTCTGTTTAGAAAGATTCGGCTAGATGGTATTTTGCTTAGCACAATACAGACATTTGGGAGAAGGGAAATGGATTCACATGTACTGATACGTATTATGACAAGTAAGACAAAGCCACCTAGTTGACACTGATCAAAGCAATAGCAAGTAATAGAAATTGTTCTTGTTTTAATGGTGATACTGCTTTATCAGTGTGTGTATGTAAAATTGTTTTGTGGTTACGTGAATGTGTGTGTGTATCTAAAATCGCATTTTTATATGCTGAAACTGTCTTAAATAAGATTTGAATTCCTGAAAGTGTCTGGCTACTATTGTTAGTTAAACAAATCAGTGCAAATAGTTATTATCTTAATTCAAATTCTAAACACAGAATAATTAACCTACAGATACTTGAGTATTATCATCTTTCACTATATTAGTACTACTACATTAAAGTGATCTTTTTCTAAAGCTATAAGGACAACAAGTCAATAAGTCAGTCATCGGAATATATTTTCTATTCCCAGTTCTTTCTCAGTTGTATGTCTTGACTTACCACCTGTGAGGCCAGACAATGTGCAACGGTCTTTGCTGATCATCGACTCCACCCAAACTGTCAAAGGAATTAAGAGGCAGATGTTGTGCAATTTCTCCACGATGAGATCTTGAATTATCTGACGAGTTTGCATGTTCCAAGTCTGCCCCTTGCACTGATGAGTTCTCCAGGTTTTCCTGCGCAATGTGAAGATTGGAATGTACACTGTACACTACATTAAAATCCTCCGATACATTCTCGGGAGTTCTCTGCTCCGGTTGCGAAGGAAGGGCCATGGATAGAGCAGCACTGCCATTTCCTTTCAGGCTGAGCATCTTCTTTAAATGGGTTATTTTGTGCTTGGGCATGAATCTGTTACAAAAAGGGAATGCAATACGCTTTTAGTGAAAAAACTTTAAAATAACACTTACCTTTCTATAAGGACATGATCACTGTGGATAAAGCTGAGAAAAAAAAAATAAAGATATCCTAACAAAAAATGTAGAAAAGGCTCAATGGGAATTAGCCACTGAGGGATTGTTCAAAGGTTTCAAATTAGACAAGACTGTCTTGAACCGTTTCCAAGGAGTTTCTGTGGACATAAAACCTGCACTGCACATACAATTCAACATGAGACTACTGAGATAATTTGTCATTCTTCTCTCACTCATCCTTCTGCATTTTCATTTTATATTTTCTAGTTACCCCATGGTTCAGTTTCTGTTTTTAAGCCACATATTCATTATCCTATAAAAATGTTTGATATTTCCTAGGCTACCTCCTACCACTTCTCACATGACTGTTTTGCCTTCCTGGACACCTGCGCAGAGTTCTGGTAAAAATGATCTGGCTAGTGCTTTTTCTGAAATATATTTTAATAACCATTTCATTATAATTTCTCCCCTACCTCCCATCATGCTTTGTTATGGGGCAATATCAGTGCTTTGATGTGTGTTCAGTATCTGCTACTTATTGATAGCTGTCCAGCATCCATTACTTATTGATGGAGAATACAAATAAAATCTTTAAAAATTTAAATGCAGCTTACAACCTACTAGCTATACATGCAAACACAGGGTCTCTCAAAGAGCTCTCTGTTGGGGAGAAAACCAAGAGTGCTTAGAACAGAGTGGAAGAGAGATGTGTGAATAGCTAACTCACCTATGCTGGAACACACTGCACCTAAAATATGGACATTCTAACTTTTCCAACTCAAGTGAAGAAGAAAGTAATCCAACCCAGGGGATCAGTAAAGTCTTGAAAGAGTTTAACGCAGGGACTTTGCCAGTTGGGGAAGGTCTGGATGGAAAGAAGAGTGTGATCACAGGAGAGGGGTACTCAGGAACAGGGACTCTTCTGGGAATCACGTGTAACCAAACAGGCTGGTATGTAAATCTGGAGGGGCGAACTGGCTCACAAGCCCTAGTGCTCTCTTGGAGTTTCCTTTTTATTTTGAAGACAAAAGAATGAAAACATATTAACAAACACACATACACTTACAAAATAACACAAAAACAATACAAGCAATAGAGAATTTCAGACAAGGGGACAGGAAATTAACAATGGTTATTGTACTATATTGATATCTTCAAATTGGTTGCTCAGGTAAACAAATATAGACATGTAAGATTGGTCAACAATTAAAAATTAGCTGTTCCTTTCAATAAAGCAATAGAAGTCAGTATTTTTTTTTTCCTCTTGGAGTTTCTGAGGCTCATTCAGGGATTTTTGCCTTTTTCTGAATTGCTGAGTAAGTGAGAAATGGAGAAGGCATGCATTTGGGGCCACCCAAGTAGGAGAAACCTTGAAGGGGAGCAGTAGGTAACACATGGAAGAGGAGAAAGATGATTTGAGGGAATAAGGGAAATGCTTACAGGAATGAATCAAGAGCCCTCAAGAATGTAAAAATATAAACCCTGCAGGGCGCTGCAGCAATAGCCCGGCCCCAGGCCACCACTGGCTTCTCCTACGGAGTCCCACAAGTCCCTGTGTGGTGGCACAGGCAGAAACCTTGCAGAAGGTTTGGGTGCACGCACGAAAGAAAGAAAGGGAGAAAGAAGGAAGAAGGTTGGGTAAGTAGGGTTGAATTTTGCGAACCGGGACGTGAAGACATAGGCATAGTCACTTGGGGACATTTGCTGAAAAAGGAAACCGAACCCTACCAAAAAGTCTTGAAAAAGGGCAGTGGGAAGAGGAGCAACATCTGTTACTAAAGGCAGGACTCGTGGTAAGTGAGTGTGTGGAGGTGGGAGTCCAGTAAAAGGGAAAATCTACTTTTGCCGTAAAGCTGAAGTGAGGAGGGCGAATGAAGCTGGAGAAAGATTTGGGGGGCAGGCACAGCGTCTAAGGAGCCGTGTCACTAAAGCATTAGCGCAGACCCCTATGTCAGGTGAAGGAGCAGAAGGGGACACAGGGTTGTGGAAGTCAGGGTCGGGGCCGGAGTCACTGTGCTCACAGGCAGGCACGCAAACGAGGGCTGAGAAGCCACCCCAGCAAACAGCCTAGCCCGCGTGAGCTGGCCGCGAGGACTCCGGCTGTGCGCAGGGTGCCCCGCACGCTCCGGGATCTGAAAGCTTGCACTGGGAGCATCTACGTTTGTCTCAAAAAGCCCTTTAAATGTCTATTCTGATTTTAAATAGGAGAAAAATCAACTGAATGTATGAACCCACTAAGCAATAAAGAGATGACTGCATGCAGATAGATAAAATACCAAGAATGGCATTAGCTCCTTAAATATGATGTAATAAATTAATAAATTAGTCATTGATTTAAAATGGGAAGAAGTATGATTATTTACAGATTGTATCTGCAGATCTCATGGGTCTAAAATTATTAAGGGGACAAATGAGCTTTCTTCCTAAAACAAACTGAAAATACTGGAGGATTCTAAGGAGCTAAAAAAACATGTTTTACACAGCCCTATACTCCTATTTTGGAGGCTGTGGTAGGAGGGTCAAAACTTCAAGCCTCTCCTCGGTAATGTGGCAAGATTCTTTCTCAGCATAAAAAAAGCTGGTCTTACTGGTGCATGCCCGAAACTCCAACACTGGGGAGGCTGAGGCAGGAGGCCTGGACCAAGTTCAAGGCCAGCCTAGGCTACATAGAGAGTTCTGCGACAGCCTGGGCTGTATAATGAGACCCTGTCTCAAGAAAAAAAACTTTTAAATTTTAATTTATCACCACAATAGGTAAAAAAGACAATGACTATGTCAATATCTTCAGCTTCTCCCACACAGAACAAATGGTAAGAGAAGGAACATCTGTACATATCTGGAAAACAACAATGAAGCAAACAAACAACCCATTTGTTAATGTCAGATAAAGAATGCCAGGCAAGCTTAGAAAGGATTTTAACAGAATTACACTTAGTGCAAAAAGGATTCACAATGAAAAAAATCAAGGGCCACTGAAACAACATATCTTCATTTTAGAAAACAATCTCATGACCCATCTTACTCATAAAATCCATTAATATTGGCCAGCATGTGAGCAAAACTACAAATTAAAAGAGACGGGAGATTGGCTAAAAGGTTGTAAACAATGGAAATTGGTAACTGACAAGGAATTTAGCTCTGGGCAAGGTGCTAGGTCTGCTTTTATTCAACACATTTCTTAAATGTTCTCAAAGAAGACTCAATTCCCGTGTTAACACAGGCTGTGGATGACTGACTTGATAGCTGGTGGTGAATAAGTATATGGAAAAATTCAGAACATAAACAGGACATGAACAAAAAAAAGCTTACAAATCCCACAAAATTGAAGAAAAAAATTCAGAATAAACCTTGTATGCAAGTTGGAAACAGACAAAAATCACCCCAAGTTTGACAAGATGAACAAGTGCTGATTGGACCCAGCAAGCTGATGTCACTTAGTTTGGAATCTGATTGTCAAGGAAGGGCAGAAAATAGGTCTGTAGAGTGGAACACTGTGTGAATGCTGATTTCATCAGGGGCACCCTAGAACTGTATATGTTTGAAAATTAGAGAGTTCTTAAAAGAGCTATAATAATGATTAAGGCAATGGAAGAATTGATTTATGAGGACAGATTAAAGGAGCTAAATATGAATAGCCTAGTGAAATGACAACTAGAGGGGTACATAATAGGAGTCTCCAAGGAAGAAGAATAATTATTTAGCGTGGTACAAGGGGGTATAACTAGGAGTAATGAGATGAAATTAAGAATGGGGAGATTTAAGCTGAATTTCAAGAAAAACTCCCTGACAGTGTAATTTATTAGCTCATGGAATACATTCCCCATGGAAATGTGACAGCGAGGAAAACTTAATAACAGAACTGGACAAAATACCAATAAATAATATAGATAACAATTGACTGTTTGAAAGAAGGTGGTTATAAGCTATGTTTCCCTTGTTTACAATATCCTTTCACATTTTTAATAGTCTATTCATGATAGGGATTGCCACCAAAAGAAGTATTTAGGTAATTAGCTGAATCTAACGGGATACCTCCTTTAGTGAGGGAGGGGTGCCCTAAAACACTTTGATTTTCACATACTCTGCAGCAACAACAAAGGCAGAAATGAAATAATTTCTTTCTATTTTGTTTCAGTGGAGCTGGTCTTTATTTCTAAAAAACAAAACAAAACAAAACAAACCTCATCCACCATCCTACACAGAGCCTATTCTGATTCTCCGTGCCATGAAACTCACATTTTCATAGACATGTTTAATATAAACAATTTATTGCCATAATAGAAATTTAAAAAAAAGTTTATTTCAGCTTTTCTAAATGTAGCTGTATGGTCAATTACTTCACATCAATACCAAGATCAAATAGGCATAATACTAACAAGCAGTTTGCTTAATAATAGTCACCACACTAATTAACCCATCCAGAACATTCCTAATCAGACACTATTTATAATGTACAGTTAAGAGAAGCCTGGCAATAAAATGTTCTATGCTAAAGAAGCAAATAATACCATCACGATGGGTAAAAACTGGCTTTTCCACGGACCTGGATGGAATGCTTGTGCCAGCCTAGCATTGACTCAGTAGTTATGCGGACAGGCATGAGTCTGAACACTTCTTTCTCTTCTCCAGCTCCAACTCTGGGGAAGGAGCTAAAGAGAAAAGGTCCTGAGGTAAGCAGTAGAGGTGGAAAGAGAGCCTCAGAAGAAAAGCAGGGCACTGCTGCCTTCTGGAGCACATGTCAGAGTGGTCTTCTAAGGACCCTCTCACTTGTATTAGAAAACCGTTACTGCCAATCTCACTCCTAGAGCATCACTCTGCTCCTGAGTCGCTCAGAAGAGCCACTAGAACTCGTTTCAGCTTTTAGAAATGTTCTGATTTCCACAGTATTTTCCTGTAACTAGCCGAGAATCCCGGCCTCCATCTTCTTCCCACCAGAAGCCAACATGGGAAGCACAAATAGGCTCCCTCCTGCTGCCTCTCCTCTCAGACTCTCTTCTTTTTCCTTCCGTCCCCAACATGGCTCCAGAGATGCTGCACGAAACCACAGGTCTGCAGCAGGCAATGTTTAAGGACATCGGTGGGACCTAAACTTACATCCCTTCCTGTCACCTTCTGCATGTCCACATACATAAGTCTAGAGCTGAACCTGTAGGAATGGAAATATGCCTTATTAGAGCTTACAAAGGACTAGGCATGAGAGGAATCTTAAACGATGCTCAGATAGATGTTCAGTAAAGGAAACTCCCTAGGGACTTCACTTTTGCCCCATGTGAGAGACTAGAAGATGTGTAGTTGACTAACTGGTGGTGGTCGAGAAGGCAACAAGGTTAAAGTGATTCCTGTGTTGTTGAAAGAAATGTCATATCTGAAAAGTATTCACGGTGGGATATACTGCTTACAATTGCCTTTCCGAGAGGTCTGAATAGAAAGTGCTTAATATGGTAAATTCAACCTATAGAACTTTACAAATAAAAGAGTAACTACACAGTCTGCCAGAAAATGTCTGCACACTTCAGCAGTTCCGCACATGAACACTTGTCTAGAAGCGAATGGCCACCACTCTGACCACCTCTTGTAAATTACAGAGGCCAAAGGTGACTCGTATTAATCTCATAATGCCTCAATGTTTAGTATTAAGACATTTATGTAAGTTTTGCTTTTCCTGAAGTATACATTTTTGGCAGATTGTATGTGCCCATGAATAAAAGTCAAGGTTGAGATTATGAGTACTTGCACACTTCAAAACAGATCTGAAAGACAGTAGGTGACAAAAAACGATGCACACTGGAGGATAATTACAGACAGAGAAAGTGTGTGTAACCGATCAAAGGCTATTCCAAATCCAAATCAGTGAAGACACCGGAAGGGGTTAGCAGCTGAAATAAGGAAGGTGGCCTGCATTTTGTGGCCGAGACAGAGAGAACTGGTGAGGCTCAGCTGGTCTGGATGTAGTTCTGGTTTGCAGGAGGGAGGAGTAGTATGGCCCCTGCATCACACTCTGCAGGCTGGCATTTTACAAGGCATGCTTAGTGCAACACTAATTCCATGGGACACATGTGAACAGTACACCGGGAAATGTATTATAGGAAAGTGACGATAGGCCAGGCGAGCTAGGTACATTAAACATTTCTTTATTAAATAATTTTTCAAAGTACATGCTACTGTATACTATAAATATGCTCATTCATTAACTTTTTTTATTCAATAAATATTTATTATATATCTATTTTAGCATAGGGACATAATTATTGTTTCCCAAATCTAATACTTTAGGGACAAGAAACCTCCCCAAAGAGGCAGCTTAAGAACTAACAGTCCACACACAATAGTCCAAGAAATGCTCAAGGGGGTCACGGACAGTCTCTGGGAAGCACTGGGTAGCCACAAAGGTGGTGACACATTTTGTACAGGAGAGATGGCAGAAGGAATGACAAAATGCATTCACTGGAGAAAAGAACAAAAGCCAAACTAGAGGCCATAAACCAGTGTGACACATTAGCAGTCAGAAGGAGAGCCGGATTAAAAGAATCAGGAGGACCTGTGAAAAACATGATGGGAGAAGATATGGGTGAAGGCTAATACATAGGACAGTAGAAAAAATATCAACCACTTTTATCGAAGTGATTTCTGTAGATTCCTGGATAAAAACCAAACTCAGGAGAAAGGATGTAGGAATAAAAAAACAAACAAACAAACAAAAAAACTTTTCCAAAACTAACTGGAAGGACACATTCAGACAATTCAGTGATCTAAGGCTTTGGGTGATTTATAACAAAAGCTATTCATGGTTACCAAACAATGTGTTGGAAATTAATTACAAAATTAACATTTTTAGAATTTAGCCACATAAGCAAATAGCAAAGATAATTTAAAAATCATGTCAGGCCACATGTGTTTAATATATCAATTATATGGTGAGCAGATTTATATAAACCTATAAAGTATAAAAGTAAAAAATCTTGACACAGCATTTCAATGCATACACATTTACTAACTATACCTCCTGTCACACTATCTTTACTAAATAAAGGAATCACCAGCAAGGAAATCCATCATAATTAAAACTGTATGTTTGGAAGTCACAACATTAAACAGAAAGACAGACTTAGGCTGGGCCGCTTGGTTGGAGCACGGCTGCATGCTCCTTCCTGGTGATGGCTGAGGGATAATATTCGTAGAGTAGGTGGCACATGTTCATGAAGACTTTTTCAATAAGAACCTCCTGGCAGAATGTTATTTGAATAAGCTCAAATCATAGACGAGCCAGTCACAATCCACATGTAGCCGGGATACATGCTTCGGAGGAGCAGACATCCTCCACTGTGGCTGCTCTGGAAACGTCATTTTGATCTTTGTTGTTTGGTGCCTGAAAGGCATTTTATCTCCCATGGTACTAACTTTCAAAGCCCACATGAACACTGACAGCAATCTGTGAGAGGATGCTGGGCACAAATGTCTTGTGTGGACCACGAAGAACTTGTGATAAGAGGGGAAAACAGGATCCACAGACCTTAGAAAGAACAAGCAAATTTCCTTACGTATTGTGCTGAGAAAATGCAGCCTAAAACTGGACTGGCCTATTAGCCATTTCTGTGGCAGACACGAGACAGTGAAGACGGAACCTTCCACTGAAGACTGTCAAGAAGGGAAGCTTTGGCTGTCTTGTCTCTGTTTCTCAATGTTCATGTTTTCTAATGCCTCTCCTTTATATAGCCAGGACACAGTCATCATAAAGAAACAATGGTCCTATTTCTTCTGATTTTTCACCATCATTTCTACACGTTATTCTGAAAATTCCAGATAACCTCAAGTACACCATTTGCTTGCATGACTTCTTCTGGCAAAATGGTATATGTGATGAGTACTATTTATCTTAAATAATTACACTTCAACTCCCCATTCTCTTAATTTCCAAGTGTTTTAGCCTGTATACAGTGCTAATTTATCTGCCCACTCCTATGAGCCGTTCATCTTACTCAATTTTACAAAACCCCTTTAGGATATACTCCTTCCACACAGAAAATGTAGTCTTTATGAATGTATAAGAATAAGAAAAGCTAAGTTGCATATTGTCAGAACAAATGCTTATCCAGCCGAAAACCACCCTTGTTAACACTGCCTTCACATGCCTCACTTGCTCCCCTCAAACGCTCTCTAACACAAAATCTACACTGTCTGCTTCGGGTAAGCTTTACTCTGCTAATTCAACACAGGTTGTGCCATGCACTAAACTCCAAAGTGGGCATCTTTATTTTTCCACCTCCAGTTTTATTCAGTCTCTACCCAAAGGTCCTTAAACTACTTTTTGGTTTTTTTTTTTTATTTTTTATTTTTGGTTTTTCTCCGGTACCGGGAACCGAACTCACGACTTTGCACTTGCCAGGCAGGCACTTTTGCCACTGAGCTAAATCCCCAGCCCCTTAAACTACTTTTTGATCACCAAGGTTACCACTCCACTTTCCCCTGCACTACGAGTATCTTCGCAGCACTCCATGTCTTTGCTCTTCTACGCAGTATCAAACTTAAGGGCTTATTCCTAAGGCCTTCTTGGGAAGCACTACATTCCTTAATCAGTCAGTAAATAAGTCACTATGTTGGATCAGACAAAAATATTCATTCAAGAACTACTTAAGCTCCTTCTATTACAAAAGGTTATGTCTACATTTGTGAAGTTCTGTGGATGGTATTTCATACGTACTTGTTTTGGTCTCTTAGGCCCTGAAATTATAAATTTGATATTATAAATATCATCTTTAAAGTAAACTGTGTTTACTGAATTCATCATTCAAGTAATCTAAATTTTCAAAATTTATAATTTGCTTATTACTTTTTCTGAGAAACTGAGAAGAAATATTGTAATATCTTCCTCCTACTCACTTACCTCGATGTAATGGTGGAGTGTATGGACCTGAAGTTATCTCTCTCAGAGAAGTAGAAGGAGGTATTTCAAATGCTCGTATGATTGTCTTGCTGTTCACTTATTAGCAAGTGAATGTTCTCACTGCTGTGGGAATTGCATGTCTCCTCCAGCACAATAAACCACTGAAGGAAATTTAAAGTGGTCTCTAGTCATGTTTTTATCCTCTGATTTTGTTTTTTTTTTGAGAGGAGGGAAGCCATTATTTAGAAGTAGAAAATGGAATGAGAAAATGTACTGGTATTCAAGAAAGTATCATTTTCTTCTTTTTGAACAAATTTAAGAATTCCTTTAGGACAGTGTTTCCAATTGGATGGCCTCCTTTCGAGCATAGCAGGATTTTATTGGACATTCTGGTGAACGGAAAGGGGGAAAGGGATAACAAATACCACAATGGGTGAAATGTCCTAAAGACACAGCAGGAGGATAATAAAGCAGGAGGAGCTGAATCTATGCTGAGAAAAAAGGGCACTGTAAGAGAAGAGTGAGCGATCAAGACTGAGAGAATTTGAAGGACAAAAAGGAGAAAGTGTTTGTGAATTTTGTTCCAAAGTTAAAATGTTATTCTTCTTACTAAATGAAATCTGAAAGGTATAATAGATATAGTGAAAGGGAAAGAAACTGTTCAAAGGGAGGGAACAAGTGGAATGAGGGAAAAGAGAAAAAGAAGGGGAAAAAATACACACACACACACACACACACACACACAGGATAAACAAGAGAGTCGTACTACCAACTTCTATTGCTTTATTGAAAGGAACAGCTAATGTTTAATTGTTTGATCAACCTTAAATGCCTATATTTGTTTAACTGAGTAACCAATTTGAAGATAACAATATGTAATACAATATCTATTGTTAATTTTCTATCACCTTGTCTGAAACTCTGTATTGCTTCTATTGTTTGGGTGTTGTTTTGCTTATGTCTGTTTATTTGTTAATATGTTTTCATTCTTTATTCTTTAAAAAATGTTACCCTTCTTAAAAACTAAAATTAAAAAAATAGAATTGAGTTTCAGGAAAGGAAATTTTCTTTAAAATTTGTTTGGTTGTGAATAAATTTCTCTGACTGTGAGCGTTTGTATCTGTTCAAAGAGATTTGGACCAGTCCTAAACATCTCACAGAAGGAAGGCTCAAACCTCTACTCAAATTGATGATTAGCTCATAACTGTTATTAAGAGGAAACATGGAGTAAAAGGGCTCTAGGCGTGTTACCTGGTTTCAAGTCAAGACTGAACTTTGGGAAAAAAGTTAGTTTTTAAAGAGTCTCATACTCTACCAACTGAGCTAGCCAGGCACTCAGAGTCCTTTTTGTTTTTGCAAAGTGAGAGTTGCCTCATCTGTAATATGGAAGTGATAACACAGTCTTGCAGAACTGTTTCCATATTGCTGTGCACACAGTAGAAGCTTAGTTAATCCTATGAATTTTATAATTGATAAAAATGGCAACAGTTACCATTCTGTGTCATTGTTACTAGAAAGACTCAGCATTTTAATGCTCCTATAATCCTCCATTAACCCTTTCATAATTAAGACTAATTAACACCCCCGAGACCCATGTCTTCTGTAAGATGTATTTTTCTTGCTACTTCTTACAAATTGCACTTTAGCCATCCATTAGGCACACATTTTTAATGTGTTATCTTCTTTTCACCTGGACACTAATCAAAGATCTGTATTTATACCTAGAAGCACAAACATAAAAGTCAGCCAGACATAATCTTCCCTGTTGATTACGTCTTTCCTCCAGTACCATTTTGTCTGCCTTTCACTCTTCCTTGTCTCACATTTTCATTTTTCTGAGGGGATCTATCTTTTCCTTTCTTAAAGCTACACAAGCCAGAACAATAAAACCAGAAAATTTAAAACATCAGTCTCCTTATCTGGGAAGCATGAACAGATGAGCATCAAAATCTGGTCTTTCTTTACTTTTTTACTTGCCTATTTACAACCTGATAAATCAAAATTAGCCACAAATCTGACTTCTAACACAATCATCTGGTTTTTTTTTTTTCTCCCACATTAAATGCTATGACATCAAATATTGATTCTATTGATTCACTCAAGGTCTGATTACATTGCTAATTTTTAAGCCACAGAAACCATCCTTGCTCAGAAGTAATATCAGAGCAATTTTGTTAATTTTACATTTGAAATACAATCTTTACTTGTACAAAGTGAGGGTATAAGCATTTCCACTTCAGGTTTTTTTATACTTTCTAGTATTTCTACATTGAAATATCTTCTATGCTGGGTTACTACTACAATATAATTAAGGCTTGAAGGTACAGAGAGGCCTTAAATACTCAGTTAAAAAAAAAGTTTAGCAATAAAACGTGCTGGTAATGTACGAGGTAAGACGGAAAGATGCCCTCATGGAGCAGCACAGGCAGTAGGCGACCCCACTGTGAGAGAATGCGGTGTCACGATATGAGAATCCCAGCTGAGGAGACGCGAATAGCAAGGAAGCACACCGGGGAAGCTGACACTGAACTGAGACCTCTGTGATGATTAGAAGTTTGCCAAGTGCAGAAGGGAGAGGTGGGCTGTTGCTGTGGTTTGCCTGTTGGGTCAGGGTGGCATTAGGGCGAGGTGGTGGTATCGCTGGGGCTGGTGGGACGTCCTCAGGGCACTGGGGATGGGCTCTTGGAAGGTAGCTCTAATGGGAACCCTTAGGCATTCTAACAGGAGACCTGCTAGCGAAGCCTGAACGGGAGGTCACTCTTCCTCTTTCTACTGTGGTTCCAGATTTGACTGCTTGCTTTTACAAGCACACTCACCATGACATGCTGCCGTCAGCCAACCTCACCAGAAATCAGACCCATGGGGACACCGGAGCCTCCCAAACTGTGAGCTTACCAAACCTTTTCTCTTCGTAAGTCAGTGTTTCAGGTATTTCACTGCAGCAACAAAAAGCTAAGCAACAGAGCTGTACCAAGAATGACTGCACGTGCAAGGGGCTCAGGACGCGAGACACAACGATTCAGAGGTAAAAAAGCAAAATATAGGCACAGATGTGAGGAGACGGAAGACAGGTGAAAGGGTGGGCTAGAGAAGGTGCAAATGGTGAGGCGTGAGCAATAAACAGGAGGAAGCCGTCCTGGTACTGATCCATGAAGGAGTTCGTAACCGTCTGAGAGTTTAGGGTCAGACTAGGTCTGAATACACAGTGGGGAAAATGCTCAGAACACCTTGGAACAGACACGGCAGAGGAAACAGGAACGTTTAATCTCTTCTGTTCTTTGAATCTCCAAGAAAATAAAGGTAGAAGAACTTTTATAAATGGCAGAGATAAAAACAAAGAAAAAAAGGAGGAGATGTCAACAGAAATGTCAACCAAATTTCAAAACATGGAAAGCAGACGATGAGTAGTATCTGAACAGAGAACAGGAGGCAGAATATGAGTGAGTGTGTGTGTGGTTTTATCCAAGAACTCCATGGGCTGCACAGCCATCCAAAGGCCCAGGAACTGGGCATGCAGGGTGCCTATAAAGACAGAGCCTCAGAACAGAAGTAGTACTGACTGTAATCTTATATAAGGTAACATCAAATCCCTTGATAATTTCCCTAAACTATGCGGTCATGTGACTCCTCCTCCCACTCAGCTTCAACTCAACAGCATAAAAGAGAAGCCCAACTAGAGGGGCTGAAGCAGCGATCAGACAAGGCCAAAGGCGGGTGAGGAAAACGAAATGAAAGTACCCTCATGCATTGGTGATGCCTGTTGAGCACATTCTATGCCCTTGGCCCAGCCAGCTGGAGATTCAGGAAATTATAGGGAGTTTTCTCTGGAAATTAACTGGACTGAGCTAGTGAAACTCACATGTGGGTTATATCACACAGAACAATTGAATCTCTGCTCAGCTTACAAAAATGGTCAAAAGTGAACAAGCCTTGCTTTGAACAGAGAACTTCAAATTGTCCTTTAGGGTCCTGCTCTTTAATATAAACGAACAGCCACAGACCGTAAAACATTTTGGGGGAAAGTTATAATATGAAATAAACATGATGAAGAAAAGAAAAAGAAAACATTTGGAACAAACTCCCACAATATAGAAAACAAAGGAATCTTTAAAAATTCCTATAGTAAATATCTAGAAGCATGATATGTTGCATGCAACTGCTTCAGGAGGTGAAAAGAAAGGACATGTAAGAACAGGAAAGAGTGCATGATGATTAACTGAGAAAAGATTAACAGAAGGGGTGGTAAAGTTGCAGGGACTTAGGTGAAGTTGAGAAAATACAGAAGCAGAATAAAAACAAAAACAAAAATAAGAGAAAGAAAGCAGGAGATAACACTAGGTCCTCTTGAGATTATAGGACTTGAAAAAGCGAATGTTGACAATACTGTAGAGGAGATGATCGAAGAACATAAAACAAGAAAATTCTTTGTACTAGTAAGACTGAATGTCCATCAAAAGAATGAAAAGCCAATCTAAATGGAATCATCCAGTATTTATATGATTCTAGGATGCAAAGGAAGATCCTAATTAATCTTTCCCTGGTAAAGGAGTAAGGGGAATCACAAGCAAGCTGTAAGAAATAGACGGAGTCAGATGTCAAGAGAAGTTCAAAAGGTGGAAAACAATGAAACATGACCTCAACGTGGAAGGGAAGTGACTTTCCATGAGAGCTCCATGTGCAACCAAATATCAGTCAGCAGTGAGGAAGGCTACAGTAAGGCTCAGACACAAAAGCTGTCAAAGATTTTTAGTGTTTAGGGATCTTTTTCCATGGAGATACTGGTAGATGTGGTCCATTCATAGGAAGAGAATACAAAGTGAGGATGAGGCAGATTCCAGGGCACAGCTGACCCAAAGGCCCTGAAGAAACCAGAACAAACAGGCGCAGGAGACTCGTGATCTTTGGGAAAGTGATAGCCAAGAAAACACTCCGAAATGAGAGACTAGACAGACCCTGGGAATGAATGGTGATAGTGACATAGAAACTAAGCTGAAAGCACCAAAGCAACAATTACCTCCATAAAAACATGCAGAGTTGTTCAGGAAAGGAAATCTAATTACAGAATACAATGAGACTCAGCAGGAAACATTTCTTACATAGCAATAATGACACAAACTCATAACATTTACTTAAGAAAAAGTTGAGACATGGTCATATTGGAAAGCTAGGGAAAGGGTATATGTATATGCAAGATATACTGCAAGAGCTAAATATATCATCATTGTCAGTGGTAGGAAGTCAACGGAAACCTCATATTTTAAAAGTTCAATAACACAGGATAAGAAATGATGAAAAGTTTTGTCAGTGGAGTCTCTGAGGAGGCTATGAGTCTTAGAGGACTGAGGAAAAGGATTTTGCTTTTCCTTATAAATCTCTTTTTATTTCCTCTAACTTTTTAAACTAAATGCATGTATTATCCTGAGAATTATTAATTTTTATAATCTCTGGAGATTTGATGGAGAAAACTTTCAATGTTTCTTCATACATTATTTCTAATTTTTCATTCTGGACCCCCTTTAGACATATGTTGGATTCTTATATTTCAAAATCTTAATATCTCTTTCCTATTTTCAGTCTCTTCCTTCACTTTGGAAAAGAAGATGTGGAAATTCACTTTTATGCATCATCAGCATGCCTTAAAAGAACTATATGTGTATACACCAAAGCAAGTCAGTGTGAAAACTGTAAATTTAAGGGTTTTTTTGTACTGGAAATCGAACTCAGGACCTCATGCTTACCAGGCAGGAGCTGTGCTACTGAGCTAAATCCCCAGCCCATAAATTTAAGTTTGATACCACCTTTAAAAACAAAAAAACAAAACAAAATAACTCACCAGTTTCCTAAATTCTAAGATATTTACAAGTACTTAAAACCATTAGGCAACCAGCATGCATTTACAGTGAATACTCAAATTCAAATTTCTGCTCTTATAGGAAAAAGAATTAGAAGAAAGATAAGACATTGCAACATTATATGGCTGATTGTCCCTCTTTTAACCTTTTAAAAGTAAGTATACTGGATGTACACAGATTACAAATCCCCCGTTCCTGTTTCCAGATGTGTTGAACATTATTGTGAGGTTCAGTACTATTTGCAGAAGACATTGTTACTTCCCACCTGAAGCAGCCCGCCTTTGGAGAGTGGATATATAAGGCTTTGGGTAGAGACCTATCAGTTCGCAGTTTCTGTTAAATGTTCTTGTGGCTCATAAGCACCGAAATGTACAAACATTTCTTTAAAGAGCAAACTGGATATAAACTGAAACTATGTATCTTTGATCCTAGGCTAAATGTCCTAGAAAAAAAGCAACTATTCAATGGAATCTTCAAATAAAAGAAAAATATTCATGTAATTTAAAAGTCTTTATTTCATAATTTAGCTGTGTCACAGTTTGTGTCCTGCCGGCATGGGCTACTGTAAAGTTCTGCGCATATCACCTGTGCAGTCAGCACACACCTTCGTTTACACACATTTAATACCTCAATAATGTACACCAGGACATAACTGAGTCCTAAGGGTGTCAAAAGCCAGATTATTCTAGAACTGAAAGTGAGTTGGGGAGTACAGAAAGCAAATGGCCAGATGGCCTTGCAGTAAACTGCTGAAAGTCATTTAAAACCGATCCATGTGTAGATTATTCCAACAGAGAATTGCAGGCAACAAGCCAATGAGATACCAAAAGACTTGTTACACTATCTTTGTTAGCCAGAAATAGCATTCCAGTTTTATAGAACTTGAGTTATAACAAATCTTATTTTTTACTTCCATGTAGTAAATAAATGAGCAAAATCAACTCTATTCCCTAGCAGGGTTATGGCCCACAGTAGATGCTCACTATGCAGTCACCAAATGAAAGAGAAGGAAAGGGTTGTGCACACACCACTCTGTTCTCTTCCGTGTCCTGATTCTGTGCCCTGATGTGTGCCGTGGGACCGGGAGCATGTTTTATCTAGATGACTTGCATATATGCATTGGAAAGAGGTAAGATTGGCTGAAGGGTAATTATTTCTTGATGGAGAAATACAAAAAGTATAAACAGGCAGCTCTTGCTTAAGCAAATTCAGCTCTTCATTCCTGATCTACAATGCAAATAGTATAGAAAATAAGGTTTCAGTGAAGAGTGACTGTCACATCAACGGGAAAGACAACGAAGACCTGCTATGCAGTATTATTAGATGTACTGAATTTGTTGTCAGTAAGATCAACAAAATACTCCTTCGAAAGACTACACACTGTGACGCAGAAATAGCTTTGCAATACAAAACACTCCTTTGATATAATTTTTCTCATTGGATTATAATAGGGTTATACTGCTAAGAAAAAATGAACATCAATTTATTGAAGGTCTGGCCACTATTTAAAAAATAATACACTAAAGAGAAAAGTATCTGCGGTAACTGACGATTCATTTTAAGAGAAAAAGAATTAAAATCTTTCCATCATATGTTATCTCCACATCACAGAACAACTCCAGGCCATAGGCCGTTTTCTTATCCCTGAAGCATTCTCACCAAGGTTCTTCTGCCAAGGATTAATACCTATAAATGCAACCAGAGGTACTAAGAACACTTTTGTAGGATTTGCTAAAGATAGAAATAGTAGCCTCTCACAGTATAACAGCTTAATTAATAGGTACAGACCGGAGAGCTGGATATTCTCATCTGCCTCATGAGAACCCTCACAGAGACAGCAATGTCTGCCAGAGGGGGAGCCTAACATCTATTTCCCCACTTAGATTACTGCCAAGCCACCCAAACTTAAAGTCAGCCTCTTTTTACTGTTAGAACACAGCACAGAAGGATTCTCGGGAGAACCTACCACCTGCCCTCCTTGAATACGGGCAGAGACCCCGGCAGTGGTCCTAAGTTCAATACGCTGAAGGTGGGAGATTAAGTGAAGTTGTCCGCATGCAGGGCAAGTAGAAAGCGCAGCAAGCAAAGCAGCCTGCATTCGTGCCGTTTGGAAGGAGGGCAATGCCTGATTTTTCCCATGGGGCTGGTTGGGAAGGGAAATAAAGGCTGGACCATGTTGAAATGATTATGTTTGAGAACACCGCCTTCAGGGAAAAGGGCATACCCCTGGGGTAGGACCCAAAAGGAGACAACTAGAAGTTACTCAGATAAGAGTTCATCCATGACAGAGTTACTTCTGTGTGTGAGATCCCCACTGGAGTGTCTCAAAAGAGCACGCTTTTGTGCCTCACACAAGAGTGGTGTTTGGATTTGCCCAACAGAAGACAGTCAGTACTCAAAAGAGAAGCTCAGAAAACACAGCCCCTCCTTCCAGCCCTCCTCGGATCTGTGGCTGTTGCTAGGGCTTGAAGGGGAAGAGAGGAGGGCTGGATGGAAGCACATATGACTGGTGTTTTGGGCAGGCTGGACCCTATTGGGTATGATGGACAGGAGTTTCATTTCTCCTTCTACTCCTGCCTTCAAATGCTCAGAGACCTTTTTCTTTCTGTTGGTGACTACTGGGGCAGCTGCCAGGCTTTTTGGCTTGAGATTATTTTCTTCTAGTACTGTTGGCATTTTTTACTCCCTCCCACATTATAATCTAGGAATAGAAAATACCTTTGTAAACATGGCACCAAAGGTAGAAAGTACAAAAGTATAGACTCATCTATGTAAAACTAATATATCAAAAGGTTCATAAATATACCTAACAGGCAGCCTACACCAGTATGTGGACCATCTGAAACACGAAGTATGGGTGAAGCATTATTCAGTTCATGCTTAGAAATCAGTGGGTCCTGCTATCAGGTTATATTAGCACTGCTACTAAGTGACCTAGTAGCTGTGTGATTGCGGGTGATTCAATTTAAATCTATGGACTTCTGTTTTCTCATCTATGAAGGGGGATTAATACCATTACTAACTACACAGTGGGCTATAGGGAAAATTAAATGAGCAATTTACATTAACTGCTTCGCACACTGTCCAGCTAAGTATTTGTATTCAAATAAGTGCTATTTTAAAATCTTCATCATCTTTATCAAATCTCCAAGTAGCAAGGGGTGCATAACAAGAATCGATTGATAAGCATTCTTTTTTTTTTTTTTCTACTGTCACAGCTTTCCACATGACATGGGGAAAACACATCAAGTATTTCAAGTTAAAAAAAAAAGAATAAAGGCATTTGTGAGCCTCTGCCAACTCTTCAGAGCAGGGAAGGGCAGCTGCATGTTGCTAACTTGTGCTAGCAGTGATTATCTTGTTTAGTTTTGTTAGCCGCAATGAATTGCAAAAGTTACTGAATAGGTAACAATGGTTCCCTTCCAACATAGGCCAGAGCAATCTGGTCATTCATTGATAAAAATAAATACCCAAGCACAAATTATGTTTCTACAGATCAGTCTGCATACACATAAGACATACAAAAGGCATAAAAGCTTTAGAAAACATTTTCAAGAATAGACTCAAACATTTTGTACTGCAGCTTTATGACATGTTGTCGCTCGTTTTCGTCGTTCATCAGATCACTTCATTTATCCTAATGAAAAACCACTTGTAGGACTCAGTTTCCTTTACTGGCACCACTATTCATTCTGGGCACAATTTTATAAAAATAAGGCAAATGGAAAGATACTGATGTCATTGTCAGATGAGGCAAAACCACATGAGAGGCCCTGGCTCTGGTGCTCATTTAAGTTAGATCGAAGTAAGAGGGCAGAAGTTCTGGGATGTGTGTGTCACAGTATTTGAAATGGCTGCCCTCCACAAACAAGCCCGATTTACAAGAGAAGAACACATAAGGTAGGAGGGGTTTGCAGTTTTTAAACTACGTTACTAAGTACACATTTGCTTCTAAACTTTAAAGCAGTCCTGAATTGCATTTGGATAGAGTTATAGCATTGCTTTAAACACACACGCACACCCAGACACACACACCATGGAGGTAATCCAGTTATTCCTGCAGTGCAGATGTGCACAAGAATGCTCTAAGTGATTAAGATAGGGCTTTAAAGTTAGTTAATTAGAAACATTTCCCTTTCTATGATCAACGTTGATATTAGTTCTGAGTTCCGATTGGCTGAAATTAAAATGTAAATGTAGACTTAAAATTTAGGAAGCAGAGACACACTTTTGGACTTGCTCTTGTGCGGGAAAGTTGTCTTAGTGTGAAGGCTGTCCGTTTCTAAGCTCCTTCTACCAGGCTAATTTTAAAAATAGAATTCTGTTCACTAGTAGGGCTTCTTGTAAAAAGCATTTATGTTTCTTAGAAGGCAGGATGACAAAAGCCTCATGTGTAATATGTGCAACACTGTCTTGATAGAAAGAAATCACTGTCTTGTAATAGCCAGCACATCACTCTGATTAACGGCACCATCCTTTCTGAAAAGGCCACAGGACCATTGAGAGGGCAAAATACAATAATGTATAGGAAGCTGTTTGGCATAATGCTTGGCAGAAATAGTTGCTTAATAAGGTTTCAGTTTTCCCCAGTGAAGGCGACTGCTAGAGATGGAATCTTGGTAGTTACACTAAACATGTACTTCTTTTTCTTTCTTTTTTTTTTTTTTTTGTTGTTTTTTTTTCTAGTACCAGGAACTGAACTCATGACCTCGCGCTTGCCAGGTAGGTGCTGTGCCGCTGAGCTAAATCCCCAGCCCCTACCATGTACTTACTTTTAAGCCCACATTTTATTTTCACAAGTCTAAATGAATATCAGACTCTCAACCTACATAGTACACTGGAAAATATTCCTGCCATTAGAAAATTTAAAGACACAGTCACATGAAGGTCCCAAGGCCCTGATGCTGCTGCTGCCTGTTTCCCCCATAAGCCCTGACCCAGGCCATATCTACAGAGAGTGCAAGGTCACTCCACGTCTACTAGGACCACACTGACAGACCATGCTTGCACTGATTGGCAAAACTGTCTAACTTCCCTGGATTAATAAAAATGGATCAATTTGATCATTCAACAAATATATAATTCTATCTGGTAACAGATTAAAGAACTTAGTGATGTTAAATGCAAAGGAATTTATGTGCAAAACTATACCCTTCCATCTGGCTTTATTTATATTTTGTTTACAATTCCAGAGGTTGGAAACAATGCAGAGAGAGAGAGAGAAAGGCTGGGTGTGTAACAAAATACGTTAGAATCAAATTGCCTTGGACTCAAATTTCAGTGTCAACATACAACAGGTAAGCAACCTGCAGAGGACAGAATAAGTTAGTTGACTTCATTTTTTTCTTACGAATGGGAACAAACTGCTGGGTTTGCTTTAAGGATTAGCATTATGTGAAGTGGGGTATGCACAGATGATGTATGGCAGAGACTATGGATTAGTAAGTCTTTTGCACTCTGAGACCAGCTGCTCTAGAAAGAGAAACATACCTCGGCACGGACAATGTGCTGGTTAGAGTTTCATGTGTCATAATTAGAGGAAAGACTTTCAGAAAAGCCTCCAAAATGGTTAGGGATCCAGGTATTTTCTTATATATGCTTCAAATGGCCCCATTGAAACCTCATGTTGCACTGGTGGCTACAAGTGATAGGAGGATCATGACTCAAATTAGTTGTTAGATAACTCAGATACTTAACAATTGGCTATAAAAGCTTTACAGCAGAGCTGGGGAGGTCAGGAATGAATAGGAGAGAATATCATAACTAGAAAGTGATATGCAAAGTTCCAGCTTTAAGAATGCGTTCCCTTCTTCACCTCTTATTCTTAGTAGAAACACTATCAGATGATGGTTTGTATGTGAGTACTGAATAGTTTCAAGTAGGTGGGCGCATGTTATCTTCTTATTATATTACTGCCCATGTTTGAGCACTAAGACTTTTTGCTAATACTTCAGAGAAAGCAAAAGAAATTTGCTCTTTTTACACAATTTCTATTGGTTCTTTTTACTTTTGTGCAATTGAATAAAGCTATACAGGTAAAGTACAAGAGCAACCTCATCTTATTTTGGGAAAATGTAAATACTGATACCTTCAATGGGTTTTCAAAGCCAGAGGGTTTGAAATGTTAGGATGTTGACAGTGTTAGGAGATGACAGTGAGTTGGTAGAAAAAGCTGCCTAAGTTAGACTTTGCGTTATTTCATAGAGAGAGTTATTGCCCTTCACAAAAAAATCTGCTCAAGATTCCTCTTCTATACTACTTTTTTCATCAAACAAACCTACATGGAATAGATCTTTCTAAGTTTAAACCATGGGAAAGAGAACTATTTTTAAGACGTAAGTATGTATCATAAATCTCCAAGTCACCAATTATTAACCTGAGAAACATGAAGAACTTCAGGAAATCCTTAAACTTCTTGTAATTATAAAGAATATCAGGGACACTGTATTTGTGTGTGTGTGTGTGTGAGAGAGAGAGAGCAAGAGAGAAAGAGAGAGGGTATCCACCTATGCACATGTGCAGTTATTTGCATTTGTTAGAAAAGAGCCTATGGGTTTCACCTAATTTCTAAAGAGATTATGGCGATGGTAGATAGGGAAGAATTCATTCATTCATAAATATATTTCCTAAGACCATTTATCTCTAAGGCACTATGTCAAACACGGGAGCATGAGGAAGATGCAGTTTTTGATCTTTGAATTTAAAGTCTAGCAACTGTTCTGAAAATGCATGCTGGGGTGGAAGAAGTACTGGTCTGACCATTTTAGGAACTACCCTTCCCTCCTAATCTAACCGCACCTTATCTAACTCTTCTCAGATTTCATAACCTCTTTGGGACAAATACCCCATACTGAAAAACTGGTCCAGTCAAAGGTGGTTTCACAACTTTACCCTAAAAGATTCAAGACCAAAGTTCCAGATCCTTTTCGAAGGCTCCTACATATTGATGATAACGTAATATGTGGATTGCTGGATTCAGGTGCATTTGGTTTTTCTTCTCAAAGAAAGAACAGTCTCTAGAAAGCAGAAGACATATGTTACAAATAACATTTTTGTTTATGTTTCCGCCCAGTTTGAAACTACTCTAAACGATAACCTGTGTCCTGCTAAAGGAGATGAATTCACTTGAGTGTCCCTCTGACTTAGATTCAAACAAAGGTAGGAGGCCTTCTTAGATGGAAAGAAGAAAATAAATGTTGAGAGTGTAGAGGAAAATAAATGGTGAGAGAAGAGTCAGCAAAAGAACACGTGCCAAGAGAGATGGGAAGAAAAGTGTGCAATTGGAAGAGTACCAGAGGTGCTGGGCTCTCCACGGAGGGCGATTCCAGAGACACCACAAAGCTCTGGGAGTATTCTCAGATCTCAGGAGGTAGGCACCATGCTGTTGCTAATTGCAGGCAGAAGAGAATCCTCATGGAACTTGTTCATTTCTGTGAACAAAGCTGTAGCAAAGCTGTAGCCAAGCTTAGTAAGAGGCATGTTGTCTTCCTATGGCATGAATCTTAGTGTGAGATAGAGCCTGCCAAGACTCATAAAATGTACCCACTTCTGTTCTGAATGTGACTGCCAGAAAAAGCTCATAATGCTATAGATCTTACTGCTGTTGCACATCAGAAGTTTTCGAATACTGGGGAGTTTCAGAATACTATCGATACGTAGGACCCATCCCCTGAAATTCTGCCTTTGTTGGTGTAGGATGCAGCTGAAGAAATGTTATTTTCTTCATACCAGAGAGCTGTACTGTGCTTCTGAATTTAAGAACTACTAAAAATTGCCACATGGGACTTGGGTGTGGTGGGATGGTCTAGCTGCTACTTCTCCCATTTTTAAAGGGAAGGTCACACCTTGGGAGAGACAACGGGATATAAGGAGAACACAGGCTGCCACATGGACAATGCTGAGTCAGTTTCATATCCTTCAACAAGAAAAGGGACATCAGTGAAGGTGTGATTTTTTATGAAGCTGGGAAAGAACATCCCAAGTATGCCAACATCATCAAGAACATTTCAAATTTGAGAAGACAGAGAGGAAAAAACCACAAATATATAATCATACAACCTGAAACCAAGCAGCAAATGGTAAAAATTCCCAGCAGTTTTCAAGGAAAAATAAAGGGCTGTCAACAGGGATAAAAACTTTAGGCAGAAGTATTTTGTATGTCAAAAGAAGACTCAACAAGAAGTTGGCTTAACTGGGAATTTGCATGAAAGATAATATGCTCTTTATTTTATATTTTTCAGAATTTTGAGACAGGTCTTAAATTGCCCAGGATGGCCTCGAACACTTGAAATCCTCCTGGTTCAGCCTCGCTATTAGCTGGGATTACAGGAGTCTACCACTATGCCAGGCTGAAGGTGGCGAGCTTTTACAGTCTGTGTCTCACTTGTGATGTGCTGCAAGGGAGTCCAGATACTTACTTACATAACTTAGTTTCCCTAAGCTTCAGTTTCCTGACAGGCAAAATGGAGAGGATTACTGCTAGCATTCACATAGTTAGTATCGCGTGAACTTGAAGACGTTAATAATCCAGCACCAAATGTGGCACACAGTAATATTGTCAAGAATAAATTCTGGTTGGAAGAAAAATTGTGCTTTAAAGAAGACATTGGTTCAAGTGATACAGAGAGAGCCACATATCACAAAGATCATAATATTATAATATTATGACAATATCCATTGGGCAACTCAAGAGAGAAGGCTCTTTAGAGGAAAGAGGAAAAGATATATATGAATATTTGACAATGCATTCCCCATAGCCAGGGCAGGTAGAGGGAGAGGAGATGGCTTGGGAACAGAGATTACAAAGTTGGCTCAGAAGTAATACAAAGCAGGGATGGGATACTTCAACCATGAGGATACCATCTGGAAGTCTTGGTTGGCAAAAACACAACATTGGATAAATTCTTGACTTTGCTAAGGGTTTATAAGGCAGATGATGCAAGCAGATAAACTACTTTTCTGGATTTAAATCAGACAAACTGGGGTGGAGGGTTAATGTGGGATGTGGAAATGACCAGGAACATAAAAGAAAAGTGGCCAGCTAGCATGACGGAATGCTTAATAACTCTTACTAACCGAGGAAATGGAGACTAAGTAGAACTTGGTAAATGCTCACGTTACAGAGGTTTCAAAAACCTGAAAGAAAAAAGCTAGGTATTATCCCATGTAAAGAGTGTGGGTAGTACACAAAAATTATTGGTTGGTAAATAATGGCTACTTCTAGAGAAATACTACAACAAAAATAAAATTAAAATTTCTTTTCTATACACTTTTAACACTTCTGACTCTGTGTGGGGATTCTGCCCACTGACAATCCTTCAACACCAACTCTAACTCCTACCAGTTGTTTCAGTGCTGCCTCTATTTAGCTAGTTTACATCAGGCCTCTCCGGTTGAGGCCTGTCCCACAAGACTACCGTTGCGGTTTCGATGTAACATGTACCCGGAAGTCTCCTGTGCTCAGAGGGGGAGCCTTTCAAAGGCGACTGGATCGCGAGGATCCAGCTTCCTCCGCGGTCAGCTCACTGGGGAGACCACAGTGTGCCGGCACCACTGGGCAGTCACAGAGCTCGGAACGCGGGGCCTCACTGACAGGAAGCAATCGCGGGGCGGGAGCTCGGGGCCTGTGTCTGGTTCTCAGCCCCTTCCTCTCTGATTCTCCTATTCTGCTTGCCAGGGGTGAGCAGCGTGCCTCTGCCACGCTCTCTGTCCTTGACACAAGCCTTAAAGCAACGGAGCTAGCACTAAGACCAGGAGCCAAATGAATCCTTCCTCCCTGAAGGTGTTCGTCTCGGGCATTTGGTCACAGTGAAAATAAAAGCTAACACACACAGCTCTCTGATGTTGGATGACAAGGCTGGGTCTCATGTACTTTTGAAAACAGTAGGAATTGCAGGCCTTACTGGGTTTGGTAATGGATTGCTATGGTCCTCACGGCAACAGGAAAACAGTTTATTTACTAGTTTGCTCACTTACCACAAATGAACATCAGAGCCAAACAGGAAGGATGCATAGGGTGTGCTACGGGTAAAGAGCCTGGAGCTTGCGGACTCTGGCCAGCTGTGTCACCATCTCCGTACATCTCACCCCCGGAAGTTGTCTGAACCCTGTCCTTCAGGTTCCGATGGACACGCCATTATGCAGGTCTAACTCATTAAATCACCGGCCATTAGGAGCCCTTCTCTCTCCCGGGAGGTCAGAGTAGGCATGAGGTGGAAAGGTCTCACCTTCAACTCCCCAAGTCAGTGCATAAACCCGCGCTCAGAAGGGAGGCAAACGACACTACTTTCACCTTTATAGCTCCAATCACTCAGGAAATTCCCAGTATTTGAGGAGCGCTGTGCCAAGAGCCTGGAGCAAGAGTAAATATGTGTGTTTTTATTATCTCACAACATCCCCGGCACAGAGGAAGGCAGCAGGGTCGAACAGAAGTGAAAGTGTGCGCAGCCTTATTGTAACAGGGCTGCTCCTGTGGCCTTGCCCTTCTGGACGCCTCTAACCCTTTCCTGAAGGAAAACATGTTTAAATGAGATGTTCACTGCTGAATCTCTCTTTCTTTTTCTTTCTTTCTTTCTTTTCTTTCTTTCTTTCTTTCTTTCTCTCTTTCTTTCTTTTTCTTTCTTTCTTTCTTTCTTTCTTTTCTTTCTTCCTTTCTTTCTTTCTTTCTTTCTTTCTTTCTTTCTTTCTTTTCTTTCTCTCTCTCTCTTTCTTTCTTTCTTTCCCTTCCTTCCTCCCCCGCTTCCTTCCTTCCTTCCTTCCTTCCTTCCTTCCTTCCTTCCTCCCTCCCTTCCTTTTTGAGACAGGGTCTCACTGTGTAGTCCAGACTGGTTTTGAACTCTCTATGTGGCCCAGGCTGGCCTTGACCTCACATCAATCCTCCTGTTTCAGCCTCCCTAGTGCTGGGATTACAGGTGGGCGCCACCACACCTCCCTTGTACCTTTCATTAGATTTACAGAACTCAGAACATCTGATGACTTTTTAAAGATCCCTCCTTGGCCTTTGGTTCTATGTGTTAGCTAACACAAAGCATGTACATTCAAACAAGAACTATAGGATCTGGTGGCAGGAGGTTAAGAAGAAAAGACACAAGCCCTGGAAGATGAAGACCATGCTCAGCACGCTGTCTTCTGCCTTGCTCCCCTTCCCCTCTCTATAAAAACCTCTGGGTCTTTGACCCTTGTGAGATAGAGCTTTGAGGTGACAACTCCACTATTTTGTAAAAATTGCGAGTCTTTGATTCCTTCACATCAATTCTCCTCTCTTGAGCACTGGCTGCTGAGAGATAGGCAGCCTGGAGCTATCTTGCTAACAGTGCAGCTAGAGAACAAAGCTGAGAAGTATTTGTCAGATATGTAGAGTTTCTCCAGTACGAGGGAGTCCAGTTTTTCTCTGCTGCTTGTTAGCTGTTCAAAAGGACAGAAGTAGAGCAAGTTGGAATAAGGGAGGGCATCCGACTTTGAAGTAAATCATCTGAGCAGTCATGGACATCCCCCTGAATGATCACTAGGATACCTAACAAGGAAAGATTCTGGTGTTTTTTAAAATCTCTCATTGTGCTAGAATATAGTCCTGGACATAGTAAGGCCAAGCCTACCTTCTAGACTGCAGCTTAACAATACCTGTACCCCAGCAGAGCTGGTGTTTCAGCCACATGCGCACACACTCCACAGCACACTCCTCTGGTGGTCTGTTAGCGCTTGTCTGCCTAGGGATGAGCTCATCCGATCACACTGGACTGCAGCACCCAGCAGTAAGCCTGGTGCCGAGATACATTTGTTTTATACTGGAATTAAGATTCATGTTAACTGTCTGTCTCTTCGCTTTTATTTTTAAATTGAGGTTGCATGGGAATGAGAGGTCGGGGTGATGGGGTGCCATTTTTGGTTTGTATTCCATCTCTGGCCCATTCTTTCAGGATATTTGATGTGAACATGGAAAAATATGTCAGTTTTTAAAATTGAAGTTGCTGACGTTCCTCATCCCACACTACTGAAGTCACTATAGTCCATACATTTTAATTTTTTGCACAGTTCAGCTAATGTCATTGTTGTTCTAAAAGTTTCTCGGGGCTGGGGATTTAGCTCAGCGGCACAGCGCCTGCCCTGCCAGCAAGCGCAAGGTCATGAGTTTGATCCCCGGTACCGGTAAAAAAACAACAACAACAACAAAAAGTCTCCATTTTCTTCCAATTACCTAGAGTCCTTGTTCCTGTGTTTGTAATGTTTTATTTTGTTTTAAAGGAGTGAAAGTTTGAGAGTGACTACTTCAGCGACAGCCTGAAGCAAATATGCTTTGCTTGAGGTCTGGTCTCCGAAGATATTCCCAACATTCACTGACAAGTGAATCTACCTATTCTGATGAACAGCTCAGCCGAGTTCTCCAGTTATCTGTGATAATACACACCTGCAACAGAAATGATTTCTAAACTCAAATCTAACAACATGTTTGACACTTCTTAAGCTTACATGAGATAGCTTTCCTTTCCTTAGTCAATAGTTTATGTAACTTAATAAAGCATTGTAATTTTAATTAATCTTACAATTTAAATTTTTTAAAGCTACAGTTATCTTACTATCAGAAAACACCATCACAGATAATACGTATGCTAAATGCAAAGAACATACATAATGGTTATCAGTTCAGAAGGGAACTTAACATTTCACAGATGTACGAAAACTTTGAGGAACATATTTGAAATTTCAAAGAGGTTACTAATAATGGTATAAGTAAAAGAAAAGCTCAAGTTCTTTTCATTTCAAGAATTTTGAGAATAGAACTGGCTTGTAACTGAGTTAGAAATATACCTAAAAAATGACATATCATATTAATTTTGTTAGAGTATTATTTACTTTGAAAATTGAGATCCTTTTCTATCTATTCAGGCTTTTTAAATGTAGCAAGTTGCAAAGAATTGGGTGTGTGAAAGTGAAAGAGTCACTTTAAAATACCTAGCTCTTGCAAGGTGTGGTGGCAAGCACCTGTAATCCCAGCACTCGGGAGGCTGAGGCAGGAGGATTACTTCTAGTTCAAGGCGAACTCCAACTACATAGTGAGACCTGTCTCAAAACAAAACAAAACCCACAAAACATCTAGCTCTTCCTTCTTTCACTGCATTTTTCATTAAAATAATTTTAATGTTTTTTACTACTGAACTAGGATATCAAAGTATGGAGTTTTCTGATTGGTAGAAACCCTTTCAAACAGGGTATTTAGAATTGGTGTTTCATTTAACTGGACTCCTTTTGTACTATACACAATGCAGAGGAAATACTATCATAACATTTAAATAGTTAAGTGATTTTATGAGATAGTTCCAAATGTTGTCTAAAATATTCCAAACTGCACAAAGTACGTTATTGTAATATTATGTTTCCCCATTGCCTTCATTATTTCATTAAGATTCCCTCTCTTAAAATGATACTTGCAGGAGAAACTTAAATTTCTGTAATGTATAAATTGTTTCAAAAGGGAAACCCCGGGCAGCATAATTATTATACACAGAGATTCCAGATAATTTGTTTTCCACAGGTCTTCCAATTAATTGACAAAAAATATACCTAAAGCTTTTGGCTGCTGGAGCTTTTGGGTAGAACTTATTCTTTACCTTTGACCTAAGTTATCCAAACTGACATTTTCCAATTCTACAAAATCTAACACTGAATACAAATAAGATTTCATACAGTATTTAAAAGATCTTTCATGTTGTATACCTTAAACATACATAATAAAATTTTTTAAAATAATAAAACATAAATTGCAACTGCTTTTGGTACAGAGAACATAATCCACATGCACTGTGTATATTTATTAAAGGAACAAACTAATGTATTTCTATGAGTCCAGAAAAAGAATGAACTATGACGCCATGATTACTGTTGGAGTCAGCCTCGGGCTGGTCCCCATGTAACAGTGAGCTCCTCTATACTAACTGTTCTTGAAGTAGTCTTTCCTTGCGGGTAATTACAGGTAAGTTTTCAATAAATGCCTTCAAGGTAGAAATAATCCAAATGCTCATCAGTGAATAAATAAATTGTGGTATATATACACTATAGAATATAATTCACCCATAAAAGGGAACCAACTCGTGATATTTGAAAATTATACTAAGCAAAAGAAATCAGAAACTACTGTGATTCTATTTAAATAAACAGATAAATCTATGGAGTGCAAATACAGATTGGAGGTCACTGGGAGCGAGAGAGAGGAAGGAATGAGAGAAATTCCTTAACAGGCGAAGGGCTTTAGTTGGAATGATGGAACTGTTTTGGAGCTAAACAAAGTGGTGACTGCACAATATTGTGACTGGACCCAACTGTTCACTTCAAAGTATCATTTAATTTTATGTCGCATAAAATGTATTTTTACATTTAAATATACTTTATATAAAAAGTTAAATTACAAATATTTTAATGTCTCCCCAGAATGAAATGTCCTAGTGTTGACTAGAACACACAGAACACGGGTGCGCCCTGCACGGTGACGTCTCCCTCAGCTACCACTGAGTGCTGGCTTACTTTCAGGCCCGTGTACAGTGGGGGTAGCGGGTGTCTCCCAAACAGAGGCACCCGGAAGTAGTAACACATGCGCATATGTCATAAAAGCTACAAGGAGATGCTGAAGATCATAGGGACAAGGACAAAAAAAAAAAAAACCATACTCCTAGGAACACTCTGTTCTATTTTGAAACTTGAAAAAAAACTTTGCCTTAAATTTGATGCACAATATTTCACAAAGATATGTTTCAAATAACAATCTCAAAATGTACTATAACACCAGCACCTAAGGATATAGATTTCTACATTTTATCAAACTTTTAAAAACATGTAATTTGTGCAAGGAAAAGGAGAAAGGGACTTCGGGACACTGGCAACTTGGTAAAATGTATACTAAAGTACCTCATAGCAACTCCATGGCTCAGTTCTTTTCGAAGTTTCTTTTGAAAACGGTACTTCCATAGTTAGATAATTTGAGTTTAAAAATAAGTTCACTGTTTTCATGTTAGAAAGAGTGTAGACTTGGAATTACAAGCACTTGGTTCAAACCTCAGCGTTGTCATTTACCACGTTAACCTGATCAAAATAGCAACCTCTTAGAGTTTCTATTTTGTTACTAAAATAATCCTGTTTATATTTTCGTGAATTAAATTATAATGGCTATGCCTGGCATGTGGCAAGTGATTAACACCATCTGCCTCTTTCCCTACATAAAAATATTTATTCATAATCTATTGTTGTGAATATGCATATAAAATCAATAACTGAGAATGATTTTCCTGTGCTATCAGTCTTTCCATTATGTTGTAAACAGTACACACTTCAGGACTTCTTTCACAGTGCTTGGCATATGTATACATGCAATATATATACGACGTACATATATCTATAAATATGGGAGGGTGGAGGGAGAGAATTATATTATTAAGATACTAATCGGTTTAAAATATCCTTAAAGACTTTTATGCATGTTTAAATAAACAGTAAAAGGAATTAGTGCTCCCCATAGTTATTGTGCTACAGCTATGACACTTATGATATTCCTGCAGATCCCATCCCAGAAACATAGTATGTGCTAATTTCATATCCCAATGCCAATCTAAAAAAGCGTTTGCTTTTCAATAAATTAAAAACAAAAATACAATTTTTTAACTCTATAGAATATCTAAATGCATGAGATAAAATGTTATAATTTCTTTTTTAAACAATGTATTCATTACTAAAGACTTCTGTAAAAATAAGAAGGAACTACAATGTATTCTGAATTGTGTGCAATGCAGTATTAAAAATATAACTAGCAGACCATTATTCCTGCTGCCTAAGGAACTTGCACTGTGAGTTGGAACTAACAATAGTAACAATTATAGACTTGGGACAAAAATATTATTTCCTTTGGTCATAGAGACATGTAAATAGTTTTAAACTGAAACTACAGGAGAAAGTGTGGATCCCTTCTCTTAATAAACTGTCATTTAAGGTCAAAATTAAGAATGGCATGTTCAAATTATTTTATAAAGAAGCACAAAATAGGGACAGCTTAGGTGACAGTATACTGTATAGAGAAGAAACTTTTTACTTACTTCCTGTCAGAAAAATCATCCTTCTCTCTGCAATTTATGTACATTCTGACTCTAGAGAATAACCAGCGGAGAATTTTACACAACCACAGAATGTGTGACTTGATAAGGAAATCAAAAATTATGTAGTCTTCCCCTCCTTAGTTTGCAGATGTGGAGCGAAATGTGAGAAAGTATCTTTTCCTGAGTGTTCTAGAAAATACTTCCTTCAGATTTTAAGAAGTGTTTCATGAGCAAAAATACATGTTAAATAAGTTTCAGAAATACTGTATTAAATAAAGTTTGACAGGTTCACTTACTACAGGGATTCTCAGCAAGTGAAATATGCAAGTGTGCCCCCTGAATAGTCACCTGGAGGTAACTTGTGCAATGCTACCCACTCCTCTCCCGCTATGGGCGGGGCTTCATGGGGTCAGAGGAGTACACACACTCAATAGGGTTTAGGGAGTGCTGATCTAGAGAATTCACCTCATGGGTAATATGCAGTAAGGCAGTCAGTGAGGAAGCTTTCTACTATGACCAAGAAGTCTCTGGCAGGATGTCAAGTCTGAGCGTCCTCCATGTTTCATTCGTTTAACTGGTAAATAATATTTGGTGGCAAATCCTTTACTTTGTTTTATAATGAAAAAGAAAAGATGTACTTCTAAGAAATAACCACACAGTAAATATGCCATTTACTTATAGTCCCTGACATAATCCTGCCAAATCTTTGGTGTCAACTCATCATCACAGTCTTCTTCTGGCCGGGCGTGGTGGTGCACCTCTGTAATCCCAGCACTTGGGAGGCTGAGGCAGGAGGAACCTGGCAAGTTCGAGACCAGCCTGGGCTAGAAAGTGAGCTCAAGGCCAGCCTGATCTGCATAGTGAGGCCCTGTCTCAAAAAGACAAAAAACAAAACAAAATGAAACAGAACAATCTTTTGCTGAATCAATTTGAGTCACTTCTCTTTTCATTTATGTGGAGTTTTACATAGACCACGAAGGTACAAGGGCAAGAAGAAGAGTAATAATATCCATTTCAGCACACTGGCCAGCTCTGGCCTTAAGTTTCTTTCAGTTGACACAGTTTCCCTTTTAAGGTGACCTTGAGGGCCTAAGTCTTAGAAATTTGTACAGTGACAGCACTTGATAAAATTCTACTGAAACTGCTTGTGTATTTGTGAAAAGGTATTGCCAACATGCTTAGACCATCCTGCTATAAGAATTATGTGCCATCCTGTTTTACAGTAATAAAAATAGGGCATATATATTCTTGATTTCAAATAGTAAAAGCATTATGCAAATAATGTGTCCCCTTTGCTTCGATGGAATTTTCTTTAAATATTCTACAAAAGAAATCAACAAAAGTTGACTTTTTGAATACTTCTAAATTACTTTTAAAGTTCAAAGCAGAAAATGCCCAGATTTCAGTTTTAATTTTTATATGCTTGCTTGTGCAAGCATGCATGCATATGAGTATGAGAATAGACAATAATATCTGTACCACTCTTTGAATAAAACAAAACCTCATGGCTATTGTTTTAAAGAAAGTGTGTCCTCAAGATTGAGTTTATTATCATTTGCTTCTGCTTGAGTTAGCTTCTGCTTGCTACTGTTAATTTATTTCACTATATCTATGCCACCTTCTAAAATAAGAAAAGAATTTAAATGATTTTTCTAAGTTTGCCCTATTTGGAAGTCTAGGACTCTACTTTTTCTCTCTCTCTCTTTTTTAAGGGACATGTTTCTGTCATCTACTGTGTACACTAAAAGGATCTATGCTGATGAGCTATATATGTCACTAAGACCCTAAAAGTTCATGGCCATAAAGATAAGAGGATCTTGCATTAAGGTGTCAGAAAATCCAATTACTGGCACTAAAGAAAAGAAACCAAAAGAAAGATGGGATGGAGCAAAAGAAGAGTTTATAAGGAAAGAAGCTTAAGGAGGTGAAAGTCTGGCATCTCAAGGGTAGAAGACTTAACTAGGAAACTTCAAAGAAAGGACTCAGGTATCGGATAAGGGGGGACACAAGCCTAAATACTGACACACCTGTCAGTGACTCAAAGCTCCTTACCCCGTGCTGAGAATGCAGGCTGAGACGATCAGGCCCTGAGGAGGATTTATCGTCATTAGTTTGTATTTTGCTTGCATAAATACACTGAAATAACTCACTGCTTCCAAAATATATTTCAACAATATTGATATCACTGAAAATATTTGATTACATTTTTGGTTTTAAATTTGAGAGTTTCTCACATATTTCATTCATTCATTCATTCATTCATTCATGTCTCCAAGGAAGATTTCCTATGCTGGATATTGCCACTTCCCTTGGGAATTTCACAATTATACATAGTAAATATATATAAATTTTCTAAATTTGGAGGTTGAGGTGTATTAATACACAACCAGAAGTTAAGAGCTCAAAAGACACAAACTATGGTGATCAAGCTGAAGTACAACATCTTAGAACATAAAAACAGTAAAGCTGAATTTCTTGGATTGTTTTGTACTACCCCGGAAGGGGACCTCCCACAATATTTTAAGAAATGACACGTCGCTGAAATCATGATGGTCTTCTGAGGGCATACGCTGAAGGGCAGCAGTCACGAGTGAATCATTCAAGAGCAAAATACCTACTAGTAGCACAGCATACTTTCAGCACTAAGCTACATAAAACACAGCTTATTACTGTTAGGAGTTCCGCGAAGAGATGAATTTAGTTGTTCTATGCTTTTCATTAAGGGACATTTTGAACAATGTGACTAATTCTTCCCTGGAGGACAGACAGGCTGGCAAGGGGGGAGAGAAAAGGAAGCACTAGGCTGCACCCAACCACTGTGACCAAATGTAGGATTTGGTACAAAAACAAGCATGAGATTGTAGATAGCCTTGAGGCCGGGCAGCTAAGGAGGCTAAATGCTATTCCGCTCCCAATTCACACAGGGCATGAACGCGGATGAACAGACAACTGGGAGCATCACTGGTGGGAAAATAAAAATACAACAAATAAACAATGATGAAGGAAGCCGACAGAGACCACAGAGAAGAATAAAGTCTGTATATCGCCTTGTGAATTCACAATGGTGCGCTAAGATCATAAGTCCTAAAAAGGTAACTTCAACTTACTATGTCCTTTTGGTGCTTTTACTGTGTGGCCTCCAAGTTTCTAACAAAGCCCCCAAGGGACTATGTAGCATCTCACGGTGGCTATGTTTGCTTATCAGCTTCTTGGCATGGTCAGACTAAGCGAAGTCTTTTATGACACGTAAGGGAGAAAACACCTGTCCCCATTCTCCCTCTAGTTTTAAAGAGAAATATTTAAGTATCATGGTCACTTATTTTTAAATAACCACAGCTTGGGGTGATTAATTTTTATAACAATTAAAGTCTTTAAAGTACACACATTTGTGCATATATAAATGTACTTTATATACATGTACATTATTTACATGTTTAACCAAGCAGCAAATGGAAAGTTTCTCTAGAAAACATACAGAAAACAAATCCTTTAGAAAAATAGGTCTGCTCTGTTGGTAAGCTAATATTCATGCCAATACTTTTTCATTTTCACCTCAGGTAGCTGATCCCCAGTAGTGAGTCACCGATCCCGTTATCAGTTAACAAATAAATCATTTAAGAAAGGTTGCTTAAAATTAATCGAACCTAGGCTGATTTTGCAAATGGCACAAAAGTACATTTATATAGCAATATCTGGAGTTACATCACTCCAGAAAAAAAGGATAATGGTTATGAGAACCTTTCAGTTTTTGGCTACATGTCAAATCTGTGAACTAAGCCACAGTGTTCTATTTGCTTTGATGGAGTAGTGATATTTGCTACATTGTAGCAGGTGAAAGGATTTTTTTTTTTCCTTTTCGTTATTTAGATCAAACGAAAGGTGTACACTTTATTTTCAACCCCATTACTTCACATAAGCTCAGACAGAACATCAAAGACAAGGTAAGCATGTTTTACCATTAGTACCAGCATACTCCAAAGTTTAAAATTTCTTCTAGATAGTTACTTCACTTTGAAACAGATCACTACTGTATTGCTTATAGTTTTTCTCTCTACTGAATTTAAATTTTACTATTCTTGAAAAGATATGGTACAAAATTTTGCGTACAGCATGCAGGCATACGTTTATAGGACAATCCAATATTATTAGAATAAAATACAATTCACATATACTTCTTTTTAAAGTTGGCTCAGCTGTCCATGTCAATTTCGTGAAAGGGAGGAAACTGAATCAAATGCAGTTGTAAATTGTATTTGAGGAGAGAAATACTTGCCCACATCTGAAGTCTATTGAAAGCTCATGAGTAAGAATTTGGGGAACAAATCCTTTCTGTTCAAAAGATGTGTCAGTAGAGAAATTCTCAGAAAATAGCACACAATTCATCAGAAATCATGCAACTCTTTTTCCAAGCAAGATAATAAAAGAAACTTGCTATTTTGAAATCTTTCCAAATGGAACTAAAACTAGCTATGTAAAATAATTCATAAAGATTTTGCATTAGAAAATGCAGCATATGCAGTAGAGGTATCAAAAATATTTTTAACAGCTTTGGAGCCCAGGCACCATATAATCCAAATGGACAATCGCAAAATAGTTGGTACAGATGAACTGGTATACAGCCTTGGGCTCAAGAATATCTAAAATTTATAGGTGAAATAAAATTGACTTTGTAGAAATCTGTGGCTGTTGACTTGAGACTTCCTATCATTATCATCATTACACCAGCAATTCCAAGTATTTGTTAGGGCTGTAACAATGGTAGTGCATTGCCACTATTTCATGGAAATTC